>NC_052312.1:46523888-46533888 GCF_016432855.1 Salvelinus namaycush
CACTTTGTAAACAGGTAGCGCAAGTTAACACCACATTAGCTCAAGATGGGAAAGTCACTAACTCTAAACGTATCCCAGAGAAAGCAGCTACTGCAGTGCAACTAAGGACAGATAGTCACATCAACTCTACAAATAGAGGAACCAGACAGAACGAACACCGCTTCGCCCCTGCTATTAACAGACAGGTAAGGAGGGAGAGAAAGACTGTTTGAGATACAAGCGCTAAACACAAACAGTTTATCATAGCCGTCAGCTGTAGTTATTAAAGCTGGGGTGAGTCGACTCTGCCCCAGCCCTGTCACCTTGACAACACGGTTAAACTGACTTTTACCACAGGCTCCCTCTGCTGAGCTGTTTACCAGACACCTCCTCGTTTCCACTCAACCCCGTGACACCTGCACCGTCCATGTCTGTCAGACAATAACGGGCTAGCTCTGAAGGCTAATGATTCACTTGCTTATCATGGAAGCTGTGTTAGCATGTAATGCTAGGAGGATAACAGGACAGTCTAGAGACAGGGGTCACAGGGTATCTCACTGGGGTGTGATTGGATGTCAGAGAGAGGGTAAACCAACTGTCACTCTTATGATTGGATGTTACACACACAGAGTTTTCTAGACACAACCCCCCCAAACAAACATACTTTTTTCACACAATACACACCCCTTCCTAGTAGTCCATCTAGAAGACAATATACTGACCAACCCTGTCCCTCTCTCTCACCCACCCTCCCTCCCTCCCTGTCTTAAAGGTAAGACAATGAACATACCAACCCTGTCCTTCTGTAATGCTCTCTCTCCCTCTCGTAAAAGTGCTTGTTTCAACAGAATGGTAATTCCCTGTAAGTCAACCTGTGTGTGCTGAATGGCTAAACAGCCGCAGTGTGAACACACACACACACACACACACACACACACACACACACACACACACACACACACACACACACACACACACACACACACACACACACACACACACACACACACACGCAGTGCCAGAGAGATGTTGATGTTTGAGGCTCATTGATCCACTAGACTGGACCAAACACCTGGGTGGCTAGAATATCCAGCTAGAAAGTCCATGTAACGTTTCAGAAACATTATGTCAGCGTTACGTCAAAGTCATTACATTGTTCTGTGATAATGATAATTGATCCACTACAGTAGCCATGCATGAAGAAACCCCTGGTAAGTGGCTACAACTGGCTACAACGTCTACGTAACCTTAAATGCTGCTAAAATGTTGTGTCAGTCTGTTTTTATTCATCGTGATAATGTCTTTAGCTAGCGCATGTGGGTAGATGTCTGGAAAAAATATTGTGACAACGCTTCTACAACGTTAGGGCAATGTTAGAGTGTAGTTGTTGGGCAGATTCCCAGCGGCCGTCTGGTGGACTGACAGTATATCTGGGAGACAGCTGGAGAGGAGGTCTCCAAGTTCACATCATCCATTTATTTCACAACATCTTTGATCCATCCTCTCTCTCTCTCTCTCTCCATCCCTCTCTCTCTTTATCTCAATCCATCCCTCTCCCTCCCTATCTATCTCTCCTGCAGTGGCAGAGAACCAAAAACAGCAGCAGAGTGAGAAAGAGTGAGGGAGGAAGGGAGGGAGAAAGAGAGAGGTGGAGGGGAGAGAGAGAAATAGAGAGACAGAAAGAGAGAGAGAGAGATGGAGGGGAGAGAGAAATAGAGAGACAGAAAGAGAGAGAGAGAGATGGAGGGGAGAGAGAAAGACAACCACACACAAACACAAACACAGATGTGAGGTTTATCAGAGGTTCCGGTGACACATCCAGGTCTATGGGATGGGACCTGGCTCTAGAGCTGTCTCTGAGCAGATGGTGTGTATATGTGTCTGCCACTCTCTCTGTGTGTGTGTGTGTGTGTGTGTGTGTGTGTGTGTGTCTGCCACTCTCTGTGTGGTGTGTGTGTGTGTGTGTGTGTGTGTGTGTGTGTGTGTGTGTGTGTGTGTGTGTGTGTGTGTAAGTAACAGGGTCCACTAGGCCTGACTAGGGGTCTATCCCTCTCAGGGAGTTTTGGCTTCAGACCAGCACTTGGGTCAAGGTCACACACACAGACACGCCTCACATTACACACACAGACACGCCTCACATTACACACACAGACACGCCTCACATCACACACACAGACACGCCTCACATCACACACACAGACACGCCTCACATCACACACACAGACACGCCTCACATCACACACACAGACACGCCTCAAATCACACACACTGAAAGACTAATGAAACGGTTACAACAAAAATGAAAATGAATTAATTCAACCTGATACCTACAAGATTACATTTGAACAAACATAGTCACAGAAAGTTCAACACACCAGGATTGAAATGTGACATTTCAGCAGTGTTTCAGGGCCTTGATTACAGATATGCAGTAGCTACTGTAGCTTTGACCACTGGGTGCCACTGTTTCCATATCCTTCCATTTCACACAGAACTCTGTGTGTGTGTGTGTGTGTGTGTGTGTGTGTGTGTGTGTGTGTGTGTGTGTGTGTGTGTGTGTGTGTGTGTGTGTGTGTGTGTGTGTGTGTATGTATGTATGTATGCATGTATGTGTGTATGTATGTATGCATGTGTGTGTGTATGTATATATGTGTGTGTGTATGTATATATGTGTGTGTGTATATGTGTGTGTGTATATATGTGCGTGTGTGTGTGTATATATGTGTGTGTGTGTGTGTGTGTGTGTATGTATATATGTGTGTGTGTATGTATATATGTGTGTGTGTGTATATGTGTGTGTGTATATATATGTGTGTGTGTGTGTGTGTATGTGTATATGTGTGTGTGTGTGTGTGTGTGTGTGTGTGTGTGTGTGTGTGTGTGTGTGTGTGTGTGTGTGTGTGTGTGTGTGTGTGTTTCAATGGGTAGAGCTAGCTACAGTGCTGCTGGTCATTTGGCTTCTCAGTTGTAATTGGGATCGATGGTTATTACTGTGTCCTTTCCAGGGTCAACCACAGGAGCCACTCACAGCACCGCGCCATTCTCCTCTATTCCTCCTCATCTATCGTTCTTCAATCAATTACTTTGACTATTCTTTCCTTCTCTTATTCTCCTGGCCTTTTCTTCCCTTTATTCAGCCGTTCTTCTGAGCCTGGACTGAAGGAAGGATGAACACATCTTGTGTTCTCTTATTCTCCCTCTTTCTTCCCTTCTTCCTGGCCTTTTGAAAGAGGTTTTCCTCACCCGCCTGTGTGTGTATGTGTGTTTGTTTAGAGCTGGGGGACGGTCAATCAGAAAAGACATGAAGGTGTAAACAACGCACACCGCAATTTCCAATCAACCCCTACAGCACCCACAATGTCATCAGCGAGAGATGTATCAACCCCTACAGCACCCACACTGTCATCAGAGAGAGAGATGTATCAACCCCTACAGCACCCACAATGTCATCAGCGAGAGATGTATCAACCCCTACAGCACCCACACTGTCATCAGAGAGAGATGTATCAACCCCTACAGCACCCACACTGTCATCAGAGAGAGATGTATCAACCCCTACAGCACCCACACTGTCATCAGAGAGAGATGTATCAACCCCTACAGCACCCACACTGTCATCAGCGAGAGATGTATCAACCCCTACAGCACCCACACTGTCATCAGAGAGAGAGATGTATCAACCCCTACAGCACCCACACTGTCATCAGAGAGAGAGATGTATCAACCCCTACAGCACCCACACTGTCATCAGAGAGAGATGTATCAACCCCTACAGCACCCACACTGTCATCAGAGAGAGATGTATCAACCCCTACAGCACCCACACTGTCATCAGAGAGAGATGTATCAACCCCTACAGCACCCACACTGTCATCAGAGAGAGATGTATCAACCCCTACAGCACCCACACTGTCATCAGCGAGAGATGTATCAACCCCTACAGCACCCACACTGTCATCAGAGAGAGAGATGTATCAACCCCTACAGCACCCACACTGTCATCAGAGAGAGATGTATCAACCCCTACAGCACCCACACTGTCATCAGAGAGAGATGTATCAACCCCTACAGCACCCACACTGTCATCAGAGAGAGATGTATCAACCCCTACAGCACCCACACTGTCATCAGAGAGAGATGTATCAACCCCTACAGCACCCACACTGTCATCAGAGAGAGATGTATCAACCCCTACAGCACCCACACTGTCATCAGCGAGAGATGTATCAACCCCTACAGCACCCACACTGTCATCAGAGAGAGAGATGTATCAACCCCTACAGCACCCACACTGTCATCAGAGAGAGATGTATCAACCCCTACAGCACCCACACTGTCATCAGAGAGAGATGTATCAACCCCTACAGCACCCACACTGTCATCAGAGAGAGATGTATCAACCCCTACAGCACCCACACTGTCATCAGAGAGAGAGATGTATCAACCCCTACAGCACCCACACTGTCATCAGAGAGAGATGTATCAACCCCTACAGCACCCACACTGTCATCAGCGAGAGATGTATCAACCCCTACAGCACCCACACTGTCATCAGCGAGAGATGTATCAACCCCTACAGCACCCACACTGTCATCAGAGAGAGATGTATCAACCCCTACAGCACCCACACTGTCATCAGAGAGAGATGTATCAACCCCTACAGCACCCACACTGTCATCAGAGAGAGATGTATCAACCCCTACAGCACCCACACTGTCATCAGAGAGAGATGTATCAACCCCTACAGCACCCACACTGTCATCAGAGAGAGATGTATCAACCCCTACAGCACCCACACTGTCATCAGAGAGATGTATCAACCCCTACAGCACCCACACTGTCATCAGAGAGAGAGATGTATCAACCCCTACAGCACCCACACTGTCATCAGAGAGAGATGTATCAACCCCTACAGCACCCACACTGTCATCAGAGAGAGATGTATCAACCCCTACAGCACCCACACTGTCCTCAGAGAGAGATGTATCAACCCCTACAGCACCCACACTGTCATCAGAGAGAGATGTATCAACCCCTACAGCACCCACACTGTCATCAGAGAGAGATGTATCAACCCCTACAGCTCCCACACTGTCATCAGAGAGATGTATCAACCCCTACAGCACCCACACTGTCATCAGAGAGAGAGATGTATCAACCCCTACAGCACCCACACTGTCCTCAGAGAGAGAGATGTATCAACCCCTACAGCACCCACACTGTCATCAGAGAGATGTATCAACCCCTACAGCACCCACACTGTCATCAGAGAGAGATGTATCAACCCCTACAGCACCCACACTGTCATCAGAGAGAGATGTATCAACCCCTACAGCACCCACACTGTCATCAGAGAGAGATGTATCAACCCCTACAGCACCCACACTGTCATCAGAGAGAGAGATGTATCAACCCCTACAGCACCCACACTGTCATCAGAGAGAGATGTATCAACCCCTACAGCACCCACACTGTCATCAGAGAGATGTATCAACCCCTACAGCACCCACACTGTCATCAGCGAGAGATGTATCAACCCCTACAGCACCCACACTGTCATCAGAGAGAGATGTATCAACCCCTACAGCACCCACACTGTCATCAGAGAGAGATGTATCAACCCCTACAGCACCCACACTGTCATCAGAGAGAGATGTATCAACCCCTACAGCACCCACACTGTCATCAGAGAGAGATGTATCAACCCCTACAGCACCCACACTGTCATCAGAGAGAGATGTATCAACCCCTACAGCACCCACACTGTCATCAGAGAGATGTATCAACCCCTACAGCACCCACACTGTCATCAGAGAGAGAGATGTATCAACCCCTACAGCACCCACACTGTCATCAGAGAGAGATGTATCAACCCCTACAGCACCCACACTGTCATCAGAGAGAGATGTATCAACCCCTACAGCACCCACACTGTCCTCAGAGAGAGATGTATCAACCCCTACAGCACCCACACTGTCATCAGAGAGAGATGTATCAACCCCTACAGCACCCACACTGTCATCAGAGAGAGATGTATCAACCCCTACAGCTCCCACACTGTCATCAGAGAGATGTATCAACCCCTACAGCACCCACACTGTCATCAGAGAGAGAGATGTATCAACCCCTACAGCACCCACACTGTCATCAGAGAGAGAGATGTATCAACCCCTACAGCACCCACACTGTCCTCAGAGAGAGAGATGTATCAACCCCTACAGCACCCACACTGTCATCAGAGAGATGTATCAACCCCTACAGCACCCACACTGTCATCAGAGAGAGAGATGTATCAACCCCTACAGCACCCACACTGTCATCAGAGAGAGAGAGATGTATCAACCCCTACAGCACCCACACTGTCCTCAGAGAGAGAGATGTATCAACCCCTACAGCACCCACACTGTCATCAGAGAGATGTATCAACCCCTACAGCACCCACACTGTCCTCAGAGAGAGAGATGTATCAACCCCTACAGCACCCACACTGTCATCAGAGAGAGAGATGTATCAACCCCTACAGCACCCACACTGTCATCAGAGAGAGATGTATCAACCCCTACAGCACCCACACTGTCATCAGAGAGAGATGTATCAACCCCTACAGCACCCACACTGTCATCAGAGAGAGAGATGTATCAACCCCTACAGCACCCACACTGTGATCAGAGAGAGAGATGTATCAACCCCTACAGCACCCACACTGTCATCAGAGAGAGAGATGTATCAACCCCTACAGTACCCACACTGTCATCAGAGAGAGATGTATCAACCCCTACAGCACCCACACTGTCATCAGAGAGAGAGATGTATCAACCCCTACAGCACCCACACTGTCATCAGAGAGAGAGATGTATCAACCCCTACAGCACCCACACTGTCATCAGAGAGAGATGTATCAACCCCTACAGCACCCACACTGTCATCAGAGAGAGATGTATCAACCCCTACAGCACCCACACTGTCATCAGAGAGAGATGTATCAACCCATACAGCACCCACACTGTCATCAGAGAGAGAGAGATGTATCAACCCCTACAGCACCCACACTGTCATCAGAGAGAGAGAGATGTATCAACCCCTACAGCACCCACACTGTCATCAGAGAGAGATGTATCAACCCCTACAGCACCCACACTGTCATCAGAGAGAGAGATGTATCAACCCCTATAGCACACACTGTCATCAGAGAGAGAGATGTATCAACCCCTACAGCACCCACACTGTCATCAGAGAGAGATGTATCAACCCCTACAGCACCCACACTGTCATCAGAGAGATGTATCAACCCCTACAGCTCCCACACTGTCATCAGAGAGAGTTGTATCAACCCCTACAGCACCCACACTGTCATCAGAGAGAGATGTATCAACCCCTACAGCACCCACACTGTCATCAGAGAGAGAGATGTATCAACCCCTACAGCACCCACACTGTCATCAGAGAGAGATGTATCAACCCCTACAGCACCCACACTGTGATCAGAGAGAGATGTATCAACCCCTACAGCACCCACACTGTGATCAGAGAGAGATGTATCAACCCCTACAGTACCCACACTGTCATCAGAGAGAGAGATGTATCAACCCCTACAGCACCCACACTGTCATCAGCGAGAGATGTATCAACCCCTACAGCACCCACACTGTCATCAGAGAGAGATGTATCAACCCCTACAGCACCCACACTGTCATCAGAGAGAGATGTATCAACCCCTACAGCACCCACACTGTCATCAGAGAGAGATGTATCAACCCCTGCAGCACCCACACTGTCATCAGAGAGAGAGATGTATCAACCCCTACAGCACCCACACTGTCATCAGAGAGAGATGTATCAACCCCTACAGCACCCACACTGTCATCAGAGAGAGAGATGTATCAACCCCTACAGCACCCACACTGTGATCAGAGAGAGATGTATCAACCCCTACAGTACCCACACTGTCATCAGAGAGAGAGATGTATCAACCCCTACAGCACCCACACTGTCATCAGAGAGAGATGTATCAACCCCTACAGTACCCACACTGTCATCAGAGAGAGAGATGTATCAACCCCTACAGCACCCACACTGTCATCAGCGAGAGATGTATCAACCCCTACAGCACCCACACTGTCATCAGAGAGAGATGTATCAACCCCTACAGCACCCACACTGTCATCAGAGAGAGATGTATCAACCCCTACAGCACCCACACTGTCATCAGAGAGAGATGTATCAACCCCTGCAGCACCCACACTGTCATCAGAGAGAGAGATGTATCAACCCCTACAGCACCCACACTGTCATCAGAGAGAGATGTATCAACCCCTACAGCACCCACACTGTCATCAGAGAGAGAGATGTATCAACCCCTACAGCACCCACACTGTCATCAGAGAGAGATGTATCAACCCCTACAGCACCCACACTGTCATCAGAGAGAGAGATGTATCAACCCCTACAGCACCCACACTGTCATCAGAGAGAGAGAGATGTATCAACACCTACAGCACCCACACTGTCATCAGAGGGAGATGTATCAACCCATACAGCACCCACACTGTCATCAGCGAGAGATGTATCAACCCCTACAGCACCCACACTGTCATCAGAGAGAGAGATGTAATGAGAGTGAGAGAGGGAGAGAGAGAGAGACAGAGAGAGAGAGATGTAATGAGAGGGAGAGAGGGAGAGAGAGTCGGAGAGAGTGAGGCAGAGAGAGCGAGAGAGAAAAAATTAATGAGAGAAAAAGATAGAGAGAATGAATGAGAAAGAAACAGAGAGAGAGAGAGAGACAGAGAGAGCGAGAGAGAGAGCGAGAGAGAGGGGCCATCAATGCTATTCCCCCATAATGTGGAGGTGAAAGGGAGTAGAAATAACAGACTAACCAAGGCTCCGCCGGTCCCCTCTATATCACTATCCTGCCATCAGACAACAGCACCGCTATGGAGCTAGGCAAGACCCTAACGAGACAAACTCCGTCAAGCCAGCACAGTTATCACCGGGGTCTTCCACGTTCCCAAAACTCTGTCTTGGGGCCTCCCATGGGTGCACCTTGTACTTTTTGCCATAGCACTACACAGCTGACTCAAATAATCAAAGCTTGATGATGAGTTGGTTATTTGATTCAGCTGTGTAGCAACAACCAAACATGCACCGAGGTGGGGCCCCAGGACCGAGTTTGGGAAACGCTGTTGTGCACACATTCACAGACAAGAAGGCATCCGACTAACATACATTGTATCGAAGGACATCGCATGGAGATTGGCAAAGCTGGTGAAAATCTAACGTCATCAGATTGGGTTTTGGGGGGGATTGAGGTAGCCTAGACTTTGATTAGGTGTCTTAAGCCTTTTGGTTTACAGTCCAACGAGTCCATAAAATCACCTTGTATTGTTTTATGTTTGGTCAAAATATATTGATATATTGAAGTCTCCAGAAAAATGCCTGAAAGGACATGTCAACGTCCCTTATAAGAGCACTGATAAGCATCGCAGGGGTGAAGTGGTAAATAAAAAGCTGGGTTAACAGTGTTCAATATATAAGCTGACAACGCTAATTTACCGTATTGGTACATAAACGCTATACACCACATCAAAAAGGTGTGTAAACGGTGTTGATCATACACTATATTCCTGTTAATATGTCAAAATACCAGTCATATGTCAGTGGTGTTGGAGGACTCTGGTGGACATCTGGTGAGTGGTTTATTGGCCTAAAGTGCATTCAGAAAGTATTCAGACCCCTTGACTTTTCCCACATTTTATTACGTTACAGCCTTATTCTAAAATTGATTAAATTACTTTTTCCCCTCATCAATCTACACACAATACCCCATAATGACAAAGCGAAAACGGTTTTAAGAAATTTTGTCAAATAAATAAAAGAAAACGTATTTACATAAGTATTCAGACCCTTTGTTATGAGACTCAAAATTGAGCTCACGTGCTTCCTGTTTCCATTGATCATCCTTGAGATGGTTCTACAACTTGATTGGAGTCCACCTGTGGTAAATACAATTGATTGGACATGATTT
>NC_052312.1:46538888-46576388 GCF_016432855.1 Salvelinus namaycush
TGATGGAGGGATAAAGAGAGGAAGGAGGTGATGGAGGGATGAAGAGAGGAAGGAGGTGATGGAGGGATAAAGAGAGGCAGGAGGTGATGGAGGGATAAAGAGAGGAAGGAGGTGATGGAGGGATAAAGAGAGGCAGGAGGTGATGGAGGGATAAAGAGAGGAAGGAGGTGATGGAGGGATAAAGAGAGGAAGGAGGTGATGGAGGGATAAAGAGAGGAAGGAGGTGATGGAGGGATGAAGAGAGGAAGGAGGTGATGGAGGGATACAGAGAGGAAGGAGATGATGGAGGGATGAAGAGAGGAAGGTGGTGATGGAGGGATGAAGAGAGGAAGGAGGTGATGGAGGGATGAAGAGAGGAAGGAGGGGATGGAGGGATAAAGAGAGGAAGGAGGTGATGGAGGGATAAAGAGAGGAAGGAGGTGATGGAGGGATAAAGAGAGGAAGGAGGTGATGGAGGGATAAAGAGAGGAAGGAGGAGATGGAGGGATAAAGAGAGGAAGGAGGTGATGGAGGGATAAAGAGAGGAAGGAGGTGATGGAGGGATAAAGAGAGGAAGGAGGTGATGGAGGGATGAAGAGAGGAAGGAGATGATGGAGGGATAAAGAGAGGAAGGAGGGGATGGAGGGATAAAGAGAGGAAGGAGGTGATGGAGGGATGAAGAGAGGAAGGAGGTGATGGAGGGATGAAGAGAGGAAGGAGGGGATGGAGGGATAAAGAGAGGAAGGAGGTGATGGAGGGATGAAGAGAGGAAGGTGGTGATGGAGGGATAAAGAGAGGAAGGAGGTGATGGAGGGATGAAGAGAGGAAGGAGGTGATGGAGGGATACAGAGAGGAAGGAGGGGATGGAGGGATAAAGAGAGGAAGGAGGTGATGGAGGGATGAAGAGAGGAAGGAGGGGATGGAGGGATAAAGAGAGGAAGGAGGTGATGGAGGGATGAAGAGAGGAAGGAGATGATGGAGGGATGAAGGAGGTGATGGAGGGATAAAGAGAGGAAGGAGGTGATGGAGGGATGAAGAGAGGAAGGAGGTGATGGAGGGATAAAGAGAGGAAGGAGGAGATGGAGGGATAAAGAGAGGAAGGAGGTGATGGAGGGATAAAGAGAGGAAGGAGGAGATGGAGGGATAAAGAGAGGAAGGAGGTGATGGAGGGATACAGAGAGGAAGGAGGGGATGGAGGGATAAAGAGAGGAAGGAGGTGATGGAGGGATGAAGAGAGGAAGGAGGGGATGGAGGGATAAAGAGACGAAGGAGGTGATGGAGGGATGAAGAGAGGAAGGAGATGATGGAGGGATGAAGGAGGTGATGGAGGGATAAAGAGAGGAAGGAGGTGATGGAGGGATGAAGAGAGGAAGGAGGTGATGGAGGGATAAAGAGAGGAAGGAGGTGATGGAGGGATAAAGAGAGGAAGGAGGAGATGGAGGGATAAAGAGAGGAAGGAGGTGATGGAGGGATAAAGAGAGGAAGGAGGTGATGGAGGGATGAAGAGAGGAAGGAGATGATGGAGGGATAAAGAGAGGAAGGAGGGGATGGAGGGATAAAGAGAGGAAGGAGGGGATGGAGGGATAAAGAGAGGAAGGAGGAGATGGAGGGATGAAGAGAGGAAGGAGGTGATGGAGGGATGAAGAGAAGGAGGACATGGGGGCTGTTAGGGGCTGTTGACGGAGAGAGAGTTGGTTGTTTTCTGGGTTTGGTTGGTAAATCACTTGTTCTAGACGTTAATGGGTGAACTGACTGGATCTGGAGGGACACATTGGTCTGAATGTGTTATTAGATTGTCTTGCACTTGTTTAACCCCCTAGAGTTGACTGACACGCCGGTGCACCAATCTGAGTAATATCAGTTTTATTTTTTATTCCATCACAGTCCGTCAGTTTCAGCTAGAAATATCTGTTTATTGTATTGGATGAGTCTCAATCCACCGCCAATGTGGCACTTCCTCATCTGCGGTGAAAGGTGGCAGAGCTAGAGCGGTGTTTGTCAGACCATTTAGACAGCCCAAACACGATGGTGGTCTCCACAAGTGTCAGGGGACTCGTCTGAAGTCGGTACCATCGATTTGCCAACTTCTGTTTGTAGCGTCTGAACCTTTTGGGCTACAAACGAACTAGTCTGAAGGAAACCGATGATGTGCCTACACCAAAAATGGGGTTAAATATGTATTTAAAAAATAATATATACAGTGGGGCAAAAAAGTATTTAGTCAGCCACCAATTGTGCAAGTTCTCCCACTTAAAAAGATGAGAGAGGCTTGTAATTTTCATCATAGGTACACTTCAACTATGACAGACAAAATGAGAAAAAGAAATCCAGAAAATCACATTGTAGGATTTTTAATGAATATGTTTGCAAATTATGGTGGAAAATAAGTATTTGCTCAATAACAAAAGTTTATCTCAATACTTTGTTATATACCCTTTGTTGGCAATGACAGAGGTCAAACGTTTTCTGTAAGTCTTCACAAGGTTTTCACACACTGTTGCTGGTATTTTGGCCCATTCCTCCATGCAGATCTCCTCTAGAGCAGTGATGTTTTGGGGCTGTTGCTGGGCAACACGGACTTTCAACTCCCTCCAAAGATTTTCTATGGGGTTGAGATCTGAACCTTCGTAACCTTGAAATGGTTCTTACGAAGCCACTCCTTCATTGCCCGGGCGGTGTGTTTGGGATCATTGTCATGCTGAAAGACCCAGCCACGTTTCATCTTCAATGCCCTTGCTGATGGAAGGAGGTTTACACTCAAAATCTCACGATACATGGCCCCATTCATTCTTTCCTTTACACGGATCAGTCGTCCTGGTCCCTTTGCAGAAAAACAGCCCCAAAGCATGATGTTTCCACCCCCATGCTTCACAGTAGGTATGGTGTTCTTTGGATGCAACTCAGCATTCTTTGTCCTCCAAACACGACGAGTTGAGTTTTTACCAAAAAGTTATATTTTGGTTTCATCTGACCATATGACATTCTCCCAATCTTCTTCTGGATCATCCAAATGCTCTCTAGCAAACTTCAGACGGGCCTGGACATGTACTGGCTTAAGCAGGGGGACACGTCTGGCACTGCAGGATTTGAGTCCCTGGCGGCGTAGTGTGTTACTGATGGTAGGCTTTGTTACTTTGGTCCCAGCTCTCTGCAGGTTATTCACTAGGTCCCCCCGTGTGGTTCTGGGATTTTTGCTCACCGTTCTTGTGATCATTTTGACCCCACGGGGTGAGATCTTGCGTAGAGCCCCAGATCGAGGGAGATTATCAGTGGTCTTGTATGTCTTCCATTTCCTAATAATTGCTCCCACATTTGATTTCTTCAAACCAAGCTGCTTACCTATTGCAGATTCAGTCTTCCCAGCCTGGTGCAGGTCTACAATTTTGTTTCTGGTGTCCTTTGACAGCTCTTTGGTCTTGGCCATAGTGGAGTTTGGAGTGTGACTGTTTGAGGTTGTGGACAGGTGTCTTTTATACTGATAACAAGTTCAAACAGGTGCCATTAATACAGGTAACGAGTGGAGGACAGAGGAGCCTCTTAAAGAAGAAGTTACAGGTCTGTGAGAGCCAGAAATCTTGCTTGTTTGTAGGTGACCAAATACTTATTTTCCACCATAATTTGCAAATAAATTCATAAAAAATCCTACAATGTGATTTTCTGGATTTTTTTCTCTCATTTTGTCTGTCATAGTTGAAGTGTACCTATGATGAAAATTACAGGCCTCTCTCATCTTTTTAAGTGGGAGAACTTGCACAATTGGTGGCTGACTAAATACTTTTTTGCCCCACTGTATTTCCTGAGCTTCCTTATATCTCCTAGATATATGACAGACACTTCAAAACCTTATTCCTTATGATTTATTTTTTTTACTGTTTTATGAATGTGTTATTCAATGTGGGGTATGGTACTAAAGGCCAAATTCAATATTTTATCAAATAATAATAATAATATACATATATACACCTAAAGGGGTTCTAAAATAAAAATACGACAGTCCTGCCACTTGGTGCGCTATACAGTTGAAGGACGGGGCTGAACAAATGTAACCACTCTCAAATTCATAGGTGGAACTATTCAAGGTTTGACAGTCAACATGGTAGTCTGACAGAACAACAGCCTGTTAACTCAGTCTGCCCCACTCAGGACCAAGACTGAAGAACACTGTGGAACCATTGAGAGGAAGATTTTATAAATCACGGTTGTGTTCGCTAGGGACCAAATGGAAGAAAACGGAGTGAAGCTGGTGGTAGTATGATCTGTACTTGACCAATAGGAAAAGGTCATTGTAAACATGACCAATAGGAAAAGGTCATTGTGAACATGAACAATAGGAAAAGGTCATTGTGAACATGAACAATAGGATAAGGTCATTGTGAACATGACCAATAGGAAAAGGTCATTGTGAACCCAGGCTGTTTATCCTGGAGAGTCCATGTCCGTACGTACCTGACCTCCAGGTGGAGGACCAGCAGACAGCGGTCAGCGATGTCCTGGAAGGCCCTGGACAGGTCAGTCAGAGTCTGGAGGATCTGGTCCCTGCTGCGGACGCTCTCATTGGTCACCTGGGGGTCCGAGCCTGGAGACCCACCTGAACACACACACACACACACACACACACACACACACACACACACACACACACACACACACACACACACACACACACACACACACACACACACACACACACTTTAGTTACATTACAGCTAAAGATTAAAAATACTACAGCAGTGTTTCCCACACCTCTTCTAAGGTACCCAGGACCATTCCACATCTCTTCTAAGGTACCCAGGACCATTCCACATCTCTTCTAAGGTACCCAGGACCATTCCACATCTCTTCTCAAGTACCCAGGACCATTCCACATCTCTTCTAAGGTACCCAGGACCATTCCACATCTCTTCTAAGGTACCCAGGACCATTCCACATCTCTTCTCAAGTACCCAGGACCATTCCACATCTCTTCTCAAGTACCCAGGACCATTCCACATCTCTTCTAAGGTACCCAGGACCATTCCACACCTCTTCTAAAGTACCCAGGACCATTCCACACCTCTTCTAAAGAACCCAGGACCATTTCACATCTCTTCTAAGGTACCCAGGACCATTCCACACCTCTTCTAAAGTACCCAGGACCATTCCACACCTCTTCTAAAGAACCCAGGACCATTCCACATCTCTTCTAAGGTACCCAGGACCATTCCACACCTCTTCTCAAGTACCCAGGACCATTCCACATCTCTTCTAGAGAACCCAGGACCATTCCACATATCTTCTAGAGAACCCAGGACCATTCCACACCTCTTCTAAGGTACCCAGGACCATTCCACACCTCTTCTAAGGTACCCAGGACCATTCCACAACTCTTCTCGAGTACCCAGGACCATTCCACATCTCTTCTCAAGTACCAAGGACCATTCCACATCTCTTCTCAAGTACCCAGGACCATTCCACATCTCTTCTCAAGTACCCAGGACCATTCCACATCTCTTCTCAAGTACCCAGGACCATTCCACATCTCTTCTCAAGTACCCAGGACCATTCCACATCTCTTCTAAGGTACCCAGGACCATTCCACACCTCTTCTAAGGTACCCAGGACCATTCCACATCTCTTCTCAAGTACCCAGGACCCTTCCACACCTCGTCTAAAGTACCCAGGACCATTCCACATCTCTTCTCAAGTACCCAGGACCATTCCACACCTCGTCTAAAGTACCCAGGACCATTCCAAACCTCTTCTCAAGTACCCAGGACCATTCCACACCTCGTCTAAAGTACCCAGGACCATTCCAAACCTCTTCTCAAGTACCCAGGACCATTCCACACCTCTTCTCGAGTACCCAGGACCATTCCACACCTATTCCTGAGTACCCAGGACCATTCCACACCTCTTCCCGAGTACCCAGGACCATTCCACACCTCTTCTCAAGTACCCAGGACCATTCCACACAATATATGTTATTGTGAGTGCAGTGAAATGCTTGTGCTTCTAGTTCTGACAGCGCAGCAATATCTAACATGTAATCTAACAAATTCACAACAACTACCTAATACACACACACACATCTAAGTAAAGGAATGGAATAAGAATATATACATATAAATATATGGAAGAACTATGACGAAGGAGAACTAAGAGAACCAGGAGGACTAGGACGAAGGAGAACTAAAGAGAACCAGGAAGAACTAGGACGAAGCAGACCCAAAGAGAACCAGGGAGAACTAGGACGAAAGAGAACTAAAGAGAACCAGGGAGAACTAGGACGAAGGAGAACTAAAGAGAACCAGGAAGAACTAGGACGAAGCAGACCCAAAGAGAACCAGGGAGAACTAGGACGAAAGAGAACTAAAGAGAACCAGGGAGAACTAGGACGAAAGAGAACTAAAGAGAACCAGGGAGAACTAGGACGAAAGAGAACTAAAGAGAACCAGGAAGAACTAGGACGAAAGAAAACTATAGAGAACCAGGGAGAACGAGGACGAAGGAGAACTAAAGAGAACCAGGAAGAACTAGGACGAAAGAGAACTAAAGAGAACCAGGAAGAACTAGGACGAAAGAAAACTAAAGAGAACCAGGGAGAACGAGGACGAAGGAGACCCAAAGAGAACTAGGATGAAAGAGAACTAAAGAGAACCAGGAAGAACTAGGACAAAAGAAAACTATAGAGAACCAGGGAGAACTAGGACGAAAGAAAACTAAAGAGAACCAGGAAGAACTAGGACAAAAGAGACCCAACGAGAACCAGGGAGAACTAGGACGAAGGAGAACTAAAGAGAACCAGGGAGAACTAGGATGAAGGAGACCCAAAGAGAACCAGACACAATGAGTTGATGGAATCCAGAACTAACACACTTAATTCAACTAATGAAGGGATTGATGAGACGTTGATCAGGTGAGATTGGACTGGAATACATCAAATAGGAGGAATAGCAGGGAGAACTCAAGGAGACGTATGGGACACTGTGCTACACATCTGAAGACCTTCTACAGTCCTTCAGAAAGTCCCTTCAGTCCTTCAATCCATGTGCTGAGACACCAAGTCTGTGTCCGCATTGTGATCCATACAAAGGAGGGGTGTGTGTGTGTGTGTGTGTGTGTGTGTGTGTGTGTGTGTGTGTGTGTGTGTGTGTGTGTGTGTGTGTGTGTGTGTGTGTGTGTGTGTGTGTGTGTGTGTGAAGAGCATTCAGACCACCAGGTGTAAATCAATGGCTATGAATTAGAGGGGAGTGGAAGGAGAGAGAAATTGGCCCTGTCACTCATATGTGAGTCTATTTGGGCAATGAGGCGGTGGGGAGTGTGGTGTGTGTTTGGAGAGAGACTGCTGAGCGGAAGAGGGGTGGTGAGGGCTAGCGATCGATTGGCTGCAGTCAGGGCCAGCTCCCCAGTTACTCCCTCAGCCCTTGTGAAGGTCGTACGGACGAGCGCACGTAGGCAGGCAGGACGGCAAGCACAGTCAAAGACCCAAACACACACTGACAGAGTGAGGAAGGAAGTAGTTGAAACTGCTGCTGAGCAACGCAGGCCAATATCTACTGTTGACAGAGGTCCTTTATCAACGCTGCTTAGTGGAGATATTTCCTACAGATTCAAGACACTACAAGTTTTAAACACTCTGATTTGATTCTTAAACTAGAAACAGGATCTAAATACTCTTCAATAAATCATATAAATACTCAAAGCTCTGTATCTACGTTATTCACATTCTGACAGTCACATGTTGACTTATTTGGGAGTCACATCACATGAGATGTCCCCAGTATCCTGCCTCATCTCATGTCCCCAGTATCCTGCCTTGTCTCCATGTTCCCAGTACCCTGCCTCGTCTCCATGTCCCCGGTACCCTGCCTTGTCTCCATGTCCCCGGTACCCTGCCTTGTCTCCATGTCCCCGGTACCCTGCCTTGTCTCCATGTCCCCGGTACCCTGCCTTGTCTCCATGTCCCCGGTACCCTGTCTCGTCTCCATGTTCCCGGTACCCTGCCTCGTCTCCATGTCCCCGGTATCCTGCCTCGTCTCCATGTCCCCGGTACCCTGCCTCGTCTCCATGTCCCCGGTACCCTGCCTTGTCTCCATGTCCCCGGTACCCTGCCTTGTCTCCATGTCCCCAGTACCCTGCCTCGTCTCCATGTCCCCAGTACCCTGCCTCGTCTCCATGTCCCCAGTACCCTGCCTTGTCTCCATGTTCCCAGTACCCTGCCTTGTCTCCATTTCCCCAGTACCCTGCCTTGTCTCCATGTTCCCGGTACCCTGCCTTGTCTCCATGTCCCCGGTACCCTGCCTTGTCTCCATGTCCCCAGTACCCTGCCTTGTCTCCATGTCCCCAGTACCCTGCATGTTCCCAGTATCCTGCCTCGTCTCCATGTCCCCAGTACCCTGCCTTGTCTCCATGTCCCCAGTACCCTGCCTTGTCTCCATGTCCCCAGTACCCTGCATGTTCCCAGTACCCTGCCTTGTTTCCATGTCCCCAGTATCCTGCCTTGTCTCCATGTTCCCAGTACCCTGCCTTGTTTCCATGTCCCCAGTATCCTGCCTTGTCTCCATGTTCCCAGTACCCTGCCTTGTCTCCATGTCCCCAGTACCCTGCATTTTCCCAGTATCCTGCCTCATCTCCATGTCCCCAGTACCCTGCCTTGTCTCCATGTTCCCAGTACCCTGCCTTGTCTCCATGTCCACAGTACCCTGCCTCGTCTCATGTACCCAGTACCCTGCCTTGTCTCCATGTCCCCGGTATCCTGCCTCGTCTCCATGTTCACAGTACCCTGCCTTGTTTCCATGTCCCCAGTATCCTGCCTTGTCTCCATGTTCCCAGTACCCTGCCTTGTCTCCATGTCCACAGTACCCTGCCTCGTCTCATGTACCCAGTACCCTGCCTCGTCTCCATGTTCCCAGTATCCTGCCTTGTCTCCTTGTCCACAGTATCCTGCCTTGTCTCCATGTTCCCAGTATCCTGCCTTGTCTCCATGTTCCCAGTACCCTGCCTTGTCTCCATGTCCACAGTACCCTGCCTCGTCTCATGTACCCAGTACCCTGCCTTGTCTCCATGTCCCCGGTACCCTGCCTTGTTTCCATGTCCCCGGTATCCTGCCTCGTCCCCATTAACCCAGTACCCTGCCTTGTTTCCATGTCCCCGGTACCCTGCCTTGTTTCCATGTCCCCGGTATCCTGCCTTGTCTCCATGTCCACAGTATCCTGCCTTGTCTCCATGTCCACAGTACCCTGCCTCGTCCCCATTAACCCAGTATCCTGCCTTGTCTCCATGTCTCCAGTACCCTGCCTCATCCCCATTAACCCAGTATCCTGCCTTGTTTCCATGTCCACAGTACCCTGCCTTGTCTCCATGTCTCCAGTACCCTGCCTTGTCTCCATGTCCCCAGTATCCTGCCTCGTCCCCATTAACCCAGTATCCTGCCTTGTCTCCATGTCCCCAATATCCTGCCTTGTCTCCATGTCCCCAGGACCCTACATCGTCTCCATGTTCCCAGTATCCTGCCTTGTCTCCATGTTCCCAGTACCCTGCATGTTCCCAGTATCGTGCCTCGTCTCCATGTCCCCAGGACCCTACATCGTCTCCATGTTCCCAGTATCCTGCCTTGTCTCCATGTTCCCAGTACCCTGCATGTTCCCAGTATCGTGCCTCGTCTCCATGTCCCCAGGACCCTACATCGTCTCCATGTTCCCAGTACCCTGCATGTTCCCAGTATCGTGCCTCGTCTCCATGTCCCCTAAATCGTCTCCATGTTCCCAGTATCCTGCCTCGTCTCCATGTCCCCAGTACCCTGCCTCGTCCCCATTAACCCAGTATCCTGCCTTGTCTCCATGTCCCCAGTATCCTGCCTTGTCCCCGTTAAAGCCAAACTAAATGGCTGAAGATAAGCTGAGACCCCATTGGCTTAGACAAACACAGGGAGGCCGAGTGACACAGCCATCCAATCAACTGAGCAAACGCTGCCTACAAGCAGTGTGTGTGTGTGTGTGTGTGTGTGTGTGTGTGTGTGTGTGTGTGTGTGTGTGTGTGTGTGTGTGTGTGTGTGTGTGTGTGTGTGAGAGAGAGAGAGAAAGAAAGAGAGATGGACATGGAGATTGCTCTTTCTATTAAGACAGGGGTGTGTGGGCACTGGCTAACTAACTGTCCTTGGGTAAATGGCCAGCTGTGTGTGTGTGTGTCTATCCTATGTGGGTGGAGGTTATTGAGAGAGATAAAGGTGCAGGGTGGACACTGAGGACAATGCTTGGAGGAGAAGAGACTAATATAGAAATGCTAATGAGTAAAGTTAACTGCTATGTGCAAAGCTCTGGAGCACTGACTGCAGTGGCAGGAAGGAACATGGGGCTGCACAGCCAAAGCAACAGGTTTCTCTACCTATGAGAGATGAATTTGAACTCTTAAAAAATGCATCTGATGACTTTGGCGGAAATCGTGCATTGACGCCAGTTAGGTCTGCATCATTGTAGGTAAAGATCATTCAACGGGTGGTAGTCCAGTGTAAACACCGAGCAAGGCAGCCTTTAATTCTTTTCAAAAAGAGGGTATATGTTATACAGGGACTTCAACAGTTTGTGAAGGAAAACAGATCATTCAGAGCTATATACTGTAGATCAGGGTACTCAACTCTGACCCTATGAGGTCTGGAGCCTGCTGGTTTTCTGTTCTACCTAATAACTAATTGCACACACCTGGTGTCCCAGGTCTAAATCAGTCCCTGATTACAGGGGAACAGTGAATCAATGCAGCGGAACTGTCTTGGAGGTCCAGAGTTGAGTTTGAGGGCTGTGTAGCAATAGTGTTTTGATCCAACCCTAATCAAGATTCAGTTCAATAAAGTAAACATATCCAACACTTCAACATTACCTTGATGATAACAACACAACCAACAACACGTGGTAACTGCAAACAGACTAGATGTGTTTGTCTGGGGATGAAAGTCAATAGAAAAAGGAGAGGAGAAGCACATGTTGATCACACCTAGGTTGAACCAAACTCACCGTCTGTTCTCTCAGCTTTCTCCCGACATTAAGGACAAGATCATATCACATAACAAGCTTTTCAAATTCAATATTGGTGCACAATTTAAACCAACAGTATCAAAGTGATGCAAAAGGTACTCGTGGAACGGCCCTGCAATCCTCGTCTTAGATTAAAGCCTGAAAAAACAAGACTCTATTTTAGTCCAAGTGTTCAGAAACCGGAAATACTGCAGTATCATTGTTAGAGATGAGTCTGAATACTGATCTCCTGACTCAGACAATTAATCATGGAACAGACACCATCATTTCCTTTTGTCTTTCCACAAAGAACAAAACAAAAGAACATGGTTGCGTTGCACGAAAGAAGATTCAGTTACTTGACTTTTACAAAAGTAAAGATGGATTGTCTTGAGACGATATAACCCTAAAGCACACATTTCAATCACAATGCACAAGTCTGTTGCATGACGTTCCCTAAATAATTAGAATATTGTATAACTGCACTCTTAGAAAAAAGCATTCCAAAAGGGTATTTTGGCTGTCCCCATAGGATAACCATTTAAAGAACTCTTTTGGGTTCCAGGTAGAACTCTCTGTGAAAAGGGTTCAACATGGAAACCAAAAGGGTTCTACATGGAAACCAAAAGGGTTCTTCAAATGGTCGTCCCATGGGGACAGGTGAATAACACTTTAGATTCTAGTGTGTTCATGAAGACATTACACAAAATAAATTCAAAGCAAACAAGTGTGGGGAACTATTTATAAATTGTTCTGGTTTTAAGTGTACCAAGACTTGGCATGGGCCCTCAGATCCTGTTTTACAGCTGCACCCTTGAGAGCATCTTGACTGGCTGCATCACCACCTGGTATGGCAACTGCTTGACATCCGTTCGCAAACGGCTACAGAGGGTAGTGCGTATGGCCCAGTACAACACTGGGGCCGAGCTCCATGCCATTCTGGACCTCTATACCAGGCGGTGTCAGAGGAAGGCCCTAAAAATGGTCAAAGACTCCAGCCACCCAAGTCATAGACTGTTCTCTCTGCACAACAAGAGATACCAATTCTGGCACCATCAGGACCCTGAACAGCTTCTACCCCCAAAGCCATGAAAATATTTAACCAAATCTGCACTGACCCTTTTGGCACTAACTCTTTTCACTCATCACATACGCTGCTGTTACTCTTTATTATCTATCCTGTTGCCTAGTCACTTTATCCCTACCTATGTGTACATACAGTTGAAGTCGGAAGTTTACATACACTTAGTTTGGAGTCATTAAAACTCGTTTTTCAACCACTCCACAAACTTCTTGTTAACAAACTACAGTTTTGGCAAGTCGGTTAGGACATCTACTTTGTGCATGACACAAGTAAATTTTCCAACAATTGTTTACAGACAGATTATTTCACTTAGAATTCACTGTATCACAATTCCAGTGGGTCAGAAGTTTACATACACTAAGTTGACTGTACCTTTAAACAGCTTGGAAAATTCCAGAAAATGATGTCATGGCTTCAGAAGCTTCTGATAGGCTAATTGACATCATTTGAGTCAATTGGAGGTGTACCTGCGCATGTATTTCAAGGTCTACCTTCAAACTCAGTGCCTCTTTGCTTGACATCATGGGAAAATCAAAAGAAATCAGCCAAGACCTCAGAAAAAAAACTGTAGACCTCCACAAGTCTGGTTCATCCTTGGGAGAAAATTCCAAACACCTGAAGGTACCACGTTCATCTGTACAAACAATAGTACACATGTATGAACACCATGGGACCACGCAGCCATCATACCGCTCAGGAAGGAGACGCGTTCTGTCTCCTAGAGATGAACGTACTTTGGTGCGAAAAGTGCAAATCAATCCCAGAATAACAGCAAAGGACCTTGTGAAGATGCTGGAGGAAACAGGCACAAAAGTATCTATATCCACAGTAAAACTAGCCCTATATCGACATAACCTGAAAGGCCGCTCAGCAAGGAAGAAGCCACTGCTCCAAAACCGCCATAAAAAGCCAGACTATGGTTTGCAACTGCATATGGGGACAAAGATCGTACTTTTTGGAGAAATGTCCTCTGGTCTGATGAAACAAAAATAGAACTGTTTGGCCATAATGACCATCGTTATGTTTGGAGGAAAAAAGGGGAGGCTTGCAAGCCGAAGAGCACCATCCCAACCGTGAAGCACGGGGGTGGCAGCATCATGTTGTGGGGGTGCTTGCTGCAGGAGGGACTGTTGCACTTCACAAAATAGATGGCATCATGAGGATGGAAAATTATGTGGATATATTGAAGCAACATCTCAAGACATCAGGAAGGAAGTTAAAGCTTGGTCGCAAATGGGTCTTCCAAATGGACAATGACCCCAAGCATACTTCCAAAGTTGTGGCAAAATAGCTTAAGGACAACAAAGTCAAGGTATTGGAGTGGCCACTGTAACTAGAAGGAACTACATACTATCAGACACCCCACCGTAACTAGAAGGAACTACATACTATCAGACACCCCACTGTAACTAGAAGGAACTACATACTATCAGACACCCCACCGTAACTAGAAGGAACTACATACTATCAGACACCCCACCGTACCTAGAAGGAAGAGAATCACCAACACCACCAATGTGGAGGACATAAGCTGCTTCTTTGCAGGTCAGCCTTTTAAATCTGTTTGTCTGAAGGGTAGACCAATTGAAGTTAAAGTCTACGGAAAAGAATGATGACAAAAAGAGAACAAACTTTGACTAGAGTAACTAACTTTCATGTACAATAGTTGTCTCAATCACTATTTTGCCTCACCTGTAAATCTCTTGTCTGCCAGGTGATGTTCGTGGGGAAGAGAACATAACCTTGACATCCATTCAAACAATGTCCATGAGTGAGCACAACGGTCTGAGACTCTGTACCAGGAGGCCCGCAAGAACATGGGCACCTACACCTGGTACCACAAACTGACACACATATCACTTCCTTCTCTCCGCTATATGCCCAGTGCATAGTCTCTAACACACACTCTGCTTCTCCTTCTCACACATTTACAGATTCTTTAATATTCTCACATTAACACATCTGTCCTGTCACATACTCACCTACAAATTAATCTACAAGCACTCTCTTCCTCTCTCTCCCTCCTAGGTGTTTGTGTCCAGGGACTACGTTCCTCACGCCGTTGGCCCAGACGCCATGGGCCGGCAGCTTGGCCGTTACCCTGGCTATGATAAGAAGATTGATCCCAGCATTGCCAACACGTATTGCTACAGCAGCGTACCGCTTTGCCCACCTGGCCATGTTGTCCCGCCTGGACAACAACTACAGGGAGAATGGCAGGTTCCCCAGTGTGCCCCTGTTCAAGGTCCTCTCCACCCCCTGGAGGCTGGTGTTTCAGGGTGACTGTTGGTGGGACACATAAAGATGCTTTGCAGACCCTTTGCCAGTTGTAAACAAATGCACTTCCTGGATACTTAACAGTCTATGCTGGGGGAAAGGTGAAATGTGTAAACACCGTTGTGGCCTGGCTGGTCTAGTGGTAATGACGCAGCCTCTGGCACACACGTCTACAGTGTCAGCATAGGTTAGAATCCGGCATAGGTTAGAATCTGGCATAGGTTAGAATCCGGCATAGGTTAGAATCTGGCATAGGTTAGAATCCGGCATAGGTTAGAATCCGGCATAGGTTAGAATCCGGCATAGGTTAGAATCCGGCATAGGTTAGAATCCAATCCTACCCCCATTTGACACAACCTCTACCTTTCCCACTGCCATCTTCTCGATCTGTTCAATGAAGTCAGAAAACACCTTAATATATATATATATTTTTTTTAATGTAAACATCCTATTCTCTCTCAGTCCTCCTTTAGGTGGTATCACCGAGGCTTGGTCGATATAACGTTTATACCATATACCGGGGTATACGGTATGACAACACACATCCTTTAACCTCAGAATCACTTGGCTGATTTAACCATAAATAGAAAAATCCAGTAGCCAACACTACGCCACCTTTTAAACAGGAGGTGAAGTCCTCGGGACAAATAGTGTGTTCATGTGGTGTCTGAGTTATCGGAAATACGAGACTCCGACTGGGAAGTTTCACTTGTACAGCCCTCCAAGTTGTAATTACAAGTCGGAAAGTCTGAGAAAATTACACTGCTACATATCAACACACTTGATATGTAGCATTGTTGATATGTAGCTAATTTGACTATATTGACCATGTTTGCAACCTAGCTAACTTAATTATTCGAAACTTTAGCTGGCTCACATAGCTAGCTAAAATCTCATTGGTTGAAGAATTGTTCCAACCGGGATGTTTCCCACGAGCACATGAATGGTAAATACACTAAACACATCACACAGGTTCTTTAAAGTGGCAATCAGCAGGTGCTACATCCATTTTTGGACTTATATATGAATGATATGTTCGCATTGATTCTTGAAGAATGTAACTTATAAATGCCTCATGACCTTAGTTCAACTGTCACACTCCATGAGAAACCAAAATATAAGCTTGTTTCACTCCAATGTTGGTAAACAGAATAAACGTAAACAATTACATTACAGACTCAACACATGGGTTAAAACTATCATTTTGATATCATGGATGGTCAGCCCTTGCATCCGTAGCTCTGTCTATGAATATGAGAATGTTACATTTCTCCAGACCCATCATATTTCATTTACCAAAATAAGGGCTTTTTTATTGTTTCTACAACAAAGAGTTCACAGACAACGGGTGCGAGCTGTGTGCCCAGGCAGGTCACCTGTGATACAAGTCAGTATTCAACATCCATCCATGTCTGAGGATGTTGAGAGATGACGTGGAAACCAGTCACTAGGGGCAACAGTGAGCGCTGTAACCTTCAAGAAGGTTTTGGTTATGCGAGGGCGTTGTGGACGGGGATGGCGGTAAGCATCTGCCTCTGGTTCCAAACAGACCAAAGGTTCCAAACAGACCAAAGGGTCCAAACAGACCAAAGGGTCCAAACAGACCAAAGGGTTCAAACAGACCAAAGGGTCCAACCAGACCAAAGGGTCCAACCAGACCAAAGGGTCCAAACAGACCAAAGGTTGCATGTTTGAATCCAGTCATAGAAAGTAGTTGTTGATATTATTTGTTTTCAGCCTAACCCAAACCTTAACCCTTACCTTAACCATTCAGAGTTAATGTCTAACCTTCAGAATCCGGAGTTGATGCCTAAACTTAACTCTAAACATTTTGACATTTCAGGTTTAAAACTTTGCAAACAACATCTAATTCTGATGTGAGAGTGTGAGAGCTTGTTTGTGTTCCACGGCGTGTGTATGTTGTGTGTAAACACCTGAGTGTGTGTGTGTGTATGTATGTGAACGCCTGTGTGTGTAAATTCCTGTGTGTGTGTATGTATGTAAAACACCTGTGTGAGTGTGTGTGTACATTGTGTGTAAACACCTGTGTGTGTGTGTGTGTGTGTGTGTTTATGTCGTGTGGAAACACCTGAGTGTGTGTGTGTGTGTGTGTGTGTGTTGTGTGTAAACACCTGTGTGTGTGTCTGTGTATGTTGTGTGTAAACACCTGTGTGTGTGTGTGTGTGTGTGTGTGTGTGTGTGTGTGTGTGTGTGTGTGTGTGTGTGTGTGTGTGTGTGGGTGTGTGTGTGTGTGTGTGTGTGTTAAAGTAACTGCATTGTGTGATTCCTCCAGTGCATTTCACATAATGTCTTTGGCAGCTCTGGGGAGGAAAGCCTAACAGCAGGAAGTCCCACCAGGGGAACACAGTACACCTCAGCCTGTCACACTTTGATGATGCGATCAAGACTCCACGGCATGGGGCCACCAATTTAGAGGCAGGAACAGAGGAACTTGCGCTCTTTCTGACTGACAGCATTCCATACCTCCCATCTATGTCAACTTTCCCTCTCTAATCTCTTTGGATTCAGTCTGTCTCTCTCTCCCTGCGTCTCTCTCTCTCCGTCGGTCTCTCTCTCCGTCGGTCTCTCTCTCCGTCGGTCTCTCTCTCTGTCGGTCTCTCTCTCCGTCGGTCTCTCTCTCTGTCGGTCTCTCTCTCTGTCGGTCTCTCTCTCTGTCGGTCTCTCTGTCTCTCTCTCCTAGTATGTGAGGTCTTTGTAAATATATGTGTGTGTTTTTGTTTATGCGTGTTTGTGTGAGTGTGTAGTGTGTGTGTACTGTATAGTGTGTAGTGCTTATCCAATTATTTTCCAATCCCATCTAAGGGAGGCGTCTGTTCCTTGCCATCTGCAGGAGATGAGGGTGGCACACATTAAGGGAGAGACGGGGGGCAGATCAATTGCACACACACACGCAGACACACAGGATAAATACTCTAGTGCTCTGGCTGGTCAATGACAGGAAAGCTAACAGAGAACAAAGAGAGAGAACATGAAAGAAACAACTATGAGTTGATGCCTCCTGTCTGAACCAGTTCAATGTGGTGCAGAACTTTCCATTGACTCGTCGGTCTGCTCTTTCCAGACCTCCAGCAGAGAGGAGGAAGAGAAAGGGAAGAAGAAGAGAGGGAGGGTTTATCCTGGAGGGGTGGAGTGAAGTCATGAATGATGCATAGGGACTGGTGTTAATTATTCTGTGTGTGGAACGGGACATACATCTGCACTAAGATAGAGAAAGAGAGAGAAGGTGGGGGGGGGGGGGGGTGGAGAGAGGAGAAAGAGTGGGGAGAAGGATGGAAGGAGGGGAGAGAGAGAGAGGGGAATGGAAGGGGAGAGAGATGAGAGATAAGGATGGAAGGAGGGTGGGATGAAGGTAGAGAGAGAGATAGAGGAATGGAAGGGGAGAGAGATGAGAGATAGAAGGATGGAAGGAGGGTGGGATGAAGTCAGAGAGAGAGAGAGAGAGAGAGAGAGAGAGAGAGAGAGAGAGAGAGAGAGAGAGAGAGAGAGAGAGAGAGAGAGAGAGAGAGAGAGAGAGAGAGAGAGAGATGGGATGTGTCTATGCTTATGTATGCCTGAGAGACAGCCTGGAAGTATGTGATAAATAAAGACTCAGTGAATAAAACACTAGACATGCATGTGTAAAACAGAAAGGTAAAAGTATTCAAGGTATCAAGGGAACCATTAGAGCTGTACAGGCTTGTATTGTGTGTTGGAGAAAGAAAGTACAACACTGACTATGCTAATACTTCCAACTGCTAGAGGGAGCAGCCCACCACTTGCTCAGGTCAAGGTAAAAAAAAATCCCCCCTCATCCTCCCTCCCCGTCTCTACCGCACAGGCAAATCCCCCCCTAACTCCAAAATCCTGCCTATGCTTGCAAAAAGAACATGTGGTCAAAGAACAACTCTCCCCCAGGACAGCATGGTTCTATAGTACCTCATTACAGAGAGTTGAGCAGCGGAGCGCAGCACAGCTACAGTTAGATACGTCCTAAACGGCACCCCATTCCCTATATAGTGCACTCCTTTTGACCAGGGCCCATAGGGATCAGGTCAAGAGTAGTCCACTATGTGGTGCCGGGGTAGCCAACCCTGTTCCTGGAGTGTCAGAGCTACAGCGGGATGTTGTTCCAACTAGGCTTCATACCTGACCAACTGAGATCATTGATCAGTTCAGTGATTGTCTAAATTATACACACCTGCTCTTCCAGGTCAGTTAAACCAAGAACATGACCTGTCTGTGGTCCTCCAGGACCAGGGTTGACTTCCCCTGATGTAGGGAGTAGGGTACTATCTACCTCTGATGTAGGGAGTAGGGTGCTATCTACCTCTGATGTAGGGAGTAGGGTGCTATCTACCTCTGGTGTAGGGAGTAGGGTACTATCTACCTCTGACGTAGGGAGTAGGGTACTATCTACCTCTGATGTAGGGAGTAGGGTGCTATCTACCTCTGATGTAGGGAGTAGGGTGCTATCTACCTCTGGTGTAGGGAGTAGGGTACTATCTATCTCTGATGTAGGGAGTAGGGTGCTATCTACCTCTGGTGTAGGGAGTAGGGTACTATCTACCTCTGGTGTAGGGAGTAGGGTACTATCTACCCCTGATGTAGGGAGTAGGGTACTATCTACCTCTGATGTAGGGAGTAGGGTACTATCTACCTCTGGTGTAGGGAGTAGGGTACTATCTATCTCTGATGTAGGGAGTAGGGTGCTATCTACCTCTGGTGTAGGGAGTAGGGTACTATCTACCTCTGGTGTAGGGAGTAGGGTACTATCTACCCCTGATGTAGGGAGTAGGGTACTATCTACCTCTGATGTAGGGAGTAGGGTACTATCTACCTCTGATGTAGGGAGTAGGGTACTATCTACCTCTGATGTAGGGAGTAGGGTACTATCTACCTCTGACGTAGGGAGTAGGGTACTATCTACCTCTGACGTAGGGAGTAGGGTGCTATCTACCTCTGATGTAGGGAGTAGGGTGCTATCTACCTCTGACGTAGGGAGTAGGGTACTATCTACCTCTGATGTAGGGAGTAGGGTGCTATCTACCTCTGATGTAGGGAGTAGGGTGTTATCTACCTCTGACGTAGGGAGTAGGGTACTATCTACCTCTGATGTAGGGAGTAGGGTGCTATCTACCTCTGATGTAGGGAGTAGGGTGCTATCTACCTCTGATGTAGGGAGTAGGGTACTATCTACCTCTGATGTAGGGAGTAGGGTGCTATCTACCTCTGATGTAGGGAGTAGGGTGTTATCTACCTCTGACGTAGGGAGTAGGGTACTATCTACCTCTGACGTAGGGAGTAGGGTGCTATCTACCCCTGACGTAGGGAGTAGGGTGCTATCTACCTCTGACGTAGGGAGTAGGGTACTATCTACCTCTGACGTAGGGAGTAGGGTACTATCTACCTCTGACGTAGGGAGTAGGGTACTATCTACCTCTGATGTAGGGAGTAGGGTACTATCTACCTCTGATGTAGGGAGTAGGGTACTATCTACCTCTGATGTAGGGAGTAGGGTACTATCTATCTCTGATGTAGGGAGTAGGGTACTATCTACCTCTGATGTAGGGAGTAGGGTACTATCTACCTCTGATGTAGGGAGTAGGGCACTATCTACCTCTGATGTAGGGAGTAGGGTACTATCTACCTCTGATGTAGGGAGTAGGGTACTATCTACCTCTGATGTAGGGAGTAGGGTACTATCTACCTCTGATGTAGGGAGTAGGGTACTATCTACCTCTGATGTAGGGAGTAGGGTGCTATCTACCTCTGATGTAGGGAGTAGGGTACTATCTACCTCTGATGTAGGGAGTAGGGTACTATCTACCCCTGATGTAGGGAGTAGGGCACTATCTACCTCTGATGTAGGGATTAGGGTACTATCTACCTCTGATGTAGGGAGTAGGGTACTATCTACCCCTGATGTAGAGAGTAGGGTGCTATCTACCCCTGATGTAGGGAGTAGGGTGCTATCTACCCCTGATGTAGGGAGTAGGGTGCTATCTACCTCTGATGTAGGGAGTAGGGTGCTATCTACCTCTGATGTAGGGAGTAGGGTGCTATCTACCTCTGATGTAGGGAGTAGGGTACTATCTACCTCTGATGTAGGGAATAGGGTGCTACTATCTACCTCTGATGTAGGGAGTAGGGTGCTACTATCTACCTCTGATGTAGGGAGTAGGGTGCTATCTACCCCTGATGTAGGGAGTAGGGTACTATCTACCCCTGATGTAGGGAGTAGGGTGCTATCTACCCCTGATGTAGGGAGTAGGGTACTATCTACCTCTGATGTAGGGAGTAGGGTGCTATCTACCTCTGATGTAGGGAGTAGGGTGCTATCTACCCCTGCTGTAGGGAGTAGGGTGCTATCTACCTCTGGTGTAGGGAGTAGGGTGCTATCTACCCCTGATGTAGGGAGTAGGGTGCTATCTACCCCTGATGTAGGGAGTAGGGTGCTATCCAGCCCTGATGTAGGGAGTAGGGTGCTATCTACCCCTGATGTAGGGAGTAGGGTGCTATCTACCCCTGATGTAGGGAGTAGGGTGCTATCTACCTCTGATGTAGGGAGTAGGGTACTATCTACCTCTGATGTAGGGAGTAGGGTACTATCTACCTCTGATGTAGGGAGTAGGGTACTATCTACCTCTGATGTAGGGAGTAGGGTAATATCTACCTCTGATGTAGGGAGTAGGGTACTATCTACCTCTGATGTAGGGAGTAGGGTACTATCTACCTCTGATGTAGGGAGTAGGGTGCTATCTACCTCTGATGTAGGGAGTAGGGTACTATCTACCTCTGATGTAGGGAGTAGGGTGCTATCTACCTCTGATGTAGGGAGTAGGGTACTATCTACCCCTGATGTAGGGAGTAGGGTACTATCTACCTCTGATGTAGGGAGTAGGGTACTATCTACCCCTGATGTAGGGAGTAGGGTACTATCTACCTCTGATGTAGGGAGTAGGGTGCTATCTACCTCTGATGTAGGGAGTAGGGTACTATCTACCCCTGATGTAGGGAGTAGGGTACTATCTACCCCTGATGTAGGGAGTAGGGTGCTATCTACCCCTGATGTAGGGAGTAGGGTACTATCTACCTCTGATGTAGGGAGTAGGGTACTATCTACCCCTGATGTAGGGAGTAGGGTGCTATCTACCTCTGATGTAGGGAGTAGGGTACTATCTACCTCTGATGTAGGGAGTAGGGTACTATCTACCTCTGATGTAGGGAGTAGGGTACTATCTACCCCTGATGTAGGGAGTAGGGTGCTATCTACCTCTGATGTAGGGAGTAGGGTACTATCTACCTCTGATGTAGGGTACTATCTACCTCTGATGTAGGGAGTAGGGTACTATCTACCTCTGATGTAGGGAGTAGGGTACTATCTACCTCTGATGTAGGGAGTAGGGTACTATCTACCTCTGATGTAGGGAGTAGGGTACTATCTACCTCTGATGTAGGGAGTAGGGTACTATCTACCTCTGATGTAGGGAGTAGGGTGCTATCTACCTCTGATGTAGGGAGTAGGGTGCTATCTACCTCTGATGTAGGGAGTAGGGTACTATCTACCTCTGATGTAGGGAGTAGGGTACTATCTACCCCTGATGTAGGGAGTAGGGTGCTATCTAACCCTGATGTAAGGAGTAGGGTGCTATCTACCTCTGATGTAGGGAGTAGGGTGCTATCTACCTCTGATGTAGGGAGTAGGGTGCTATCTACCTCTGATGTAGGGAGTAGGGTGCTATCTACCTCTGATGTAGGGAGTAGGGTACTATCTACCTCTGATGTAGGGAGTAGGGTGCTATCTACCCCTGATGTAGGGAGTAGGGTGCTATCTACCCCTGATGTAGGGAGTAGGGTGCTATCTACCCCTGATGTAGGGAGTAGGGTACTATCTACCCCTGATGTAGGGAGTAGGGTGCTATCTACCCCTGATGTAGGGAGTAGGGTACTATCTACCTCTGATGTAGGGAGTAGGGTGCTATCTACCTCTGATGTAGGGAGTAGGGTGCTATCTACCCCTGATGTAGGGAGTAGGGTGCTATCTACCTCTGGTGTAGGGAGTAGGGTGCTATCTACCCCTGATGTAGGGAGTAGGGTGCTATCTACCCCTGATGTAGGGAGTAGGGTGCTATCTACCCCTGATGTAGGGAGTAGGGTGCTATCTACCTCTGATGTAGGGAGTAGGGTACTATCTACCTCTGATGTAGGGAGTAGGGTACTATCTACCCCTGATGTAGGGAGTAGGGTACTATCTATCCCTGATGTAGGGAGTAGGGTGCTATCTACCCCTGATGTAGGGAGTAGGGTACTATCTACCTCTGATGTAGGGAGTAGGGTGCTATCTACCTCTGATGTAGGGAGTAGGGTGCTATCTACCCCTGATGTAGGGAGTAGGGTGCTATCTACCTCTGGTGTAGGGAGTAGGGTGCTATCTACCCCTGATGTAGGGAGTAGGGTGCTATCTACCCCTGATGTAGGGAGTAGGGTGCTATCTACCCCTGATGTAGGGAGTAGGGTGCTATCTACCTCTGATGTAGGGAGTAGGGTACTATCTACCTCTGATGTAGGGAGTAGGGTACTATCTACCTCTGATGTAGGGAGTAGGGTACTATCTACCTCTGATGTAGGGAGTAGGGTACTATCTACCTCTGATGTAGGGAGTAGGGTGCTATCTACCTCTGATGTAGGGAGTAGGGTACTATCTACCCCTGATGTAGGGAGTAGGGTACTATCTACCTCTGATGTAGGGAGTAGGGTGCTATCTACCTCTGATGTAGGGAGTAGGGTACTATCTACCCCTGATGTAGGGAGTAGGGTACTATCTACCCCTGATGTAGGGAGTAGGGTGCTATCTACCTCTGATGTAGGGAGTAGGGTACTATCTACCCCTGATGTAGGGAGTAGGGTACTATCTACCTCTGATGTAGGGAGTAGGGTACTATCTACCTCTGGTGTAGGGAGTAGGGTGCTATCTACCTCTGATGTAGGGAGTAGGGTACTATCTACCTCTGATGTAGGGAGTAGGGTACTATCTACCTCTGGTGTAGGGAGTAGGGTACTATCTACCTCTGATGTAGGGAGTAGGGTGCTATCTACCTCTGATGTAGGGAGTAGGGTGCTATCTACCTCTGATGTAGGGAGTAGGGTGCTATCTACCTCTGATGTAGGGAGTAGGGTGCTATCTACCTCTGATGTAGGGAGTAGGGTACTATCTACCTCTGATGTAGGGAGTAGGGTACTATCTACCCCTGATGTAGGGAGTAGGGTACTATCTACCTCTGATGTAGGGAGTAGGGTACTATCTACCCCTGATGTAGGGAGTAGGGTACTATCTACCTCTGGTGTAGGGAGTAGGGTACTATCTACCTCTGGTGTAGGGAGTAGGGCACTATCTACCTCTGATGTAGGGAGTAGGGTACTATCTACCTCTGATGTAGGGAGTAGGGTGCTATCTACCCCTGATGTAGGGAGTAGGGTACTATCTACCTCTGATGTAGGGAGTAGGGTACTATCTACCTCTGATGTAGGGAGTAGGGTACTATCTACCTCTGGTGTAGGGAGTAGGGTGCTATCTACCTCTGATGTAGGGAGTAGGGTACTATCTACCTCTGATGTAGGGAGTAGGGTACTATCTACCTCTGGTGTAGGGAGTAGGGTACTATCTACCTCTGGTGTAGGGAGTAGGGTACTATCTACCTCTGATGTAGGGAGTAGGGTGCTATCTACCTCTGATGTAGGGAGTAGGGTACTATCTACCTCTGATGTAGGGAGTAGGGTACTATCTACCTCTGATGTAGGGAGTAGGGTGCTATCTACCTCTGATGTAGGGAGTAGGGTACTATCTACCTCTGATGTAGGGAGTAGGGTGCTATCTACCTCTGATGTAGGGAGTAGGGTACTATCTACCTCTGATGTAGGGAGTAGGGTGCTATCTACCCCTGATGTAAGGAGTAGGGTGCTATCTACCTCTGATGTAGGGAGTAGGGTGCTATCTACCTCTGATGTAGGGAGTAGGGTGCTATCTACCTCTGATGTAGGGAGTAGGGTACTATCTACCTCTGATGTAGGGAGTAGGGTGCTATCTACCCCTGATGTAGGGAGTAGGGTGCTATCTACCCCTGATGTAGGGAGTAGGGTGCTATCTACCCCTGATGTAGGGAGTAGGGTACTATCTACCCCTGATGTAGGGAGTAGGGTGCTATCTACCCCTGATGTAGGGAGTAGGGTACTATCTACCTCTGATGTAGGGAGTAGGGTGCTATCTACCTCTGATGTAGGGAGTAGGGTGCTATCTACCCCTGATGTAGGGAGTAGGGTGCTATCTACCTCTGATGTAGGGAGTAGGGTGCTATCTACCTCTGATGTAGGGAGTAGGGTACTATCTACCCCTGATGTAGGGAGTAGGGTGCTATCTACCCCTGATGTAGGGAGTAGGGTGCTATCTACCTCTGATGTAGGGAGTAGGGTACTATCTACCCCTGATGTAGGGAGTAGGGTACTATCTACCTCTGATGTAGGGAGTAGGGTACTATCTACCTCTGATGTAGGGAGTAGGGTACTATCTACCTCTGATGTAGGGAGTAGGGTACTATCTACCTCTGGTGTAGGGAGTAGGGTACTATCTACCTCTGGTGTAGGGAGTAGGGTACTATCTACCTCTGGTGTAGGGAGTAGGGTACTATCTACCCCTGATGTAGGGAGTAGGGTACTATCTACCCCTGATGTAGGGAGTAGGGTGCTATCTACCTCTGATGTAGGGAGTAGGGTACTATCTATCTCTGATGTAGGGAGTAGGGTACTATCTACACCTGATGTAGGGAGTAGGGCACTATCTACCTCTGACGTAGGGAGTAGGGCACTATCTACCTCTGACGTAGGGAGTAGGGTACTATCTACCTCTGACGTAGAGAGTAGGGTACTATCTACCTCTGATGTAGGGAGTAGGGTACTATCTACCTCTGATGTAGGGAGTAGGGTGCTATCTACCTCTGATGTAGGGAGTAGGGTGTTATCTACCTCTGACGTAGGGAGTAGGGTACTATCTACCTCTGACGTAGGGAGTAGGGTACTATCTACCTCTGACGTAGGGAGTAGGGTGCTATCTACCCCTGACGTAGGGAGTAGGGTGCTATCTACCTCTGACGTAGGGAGTAGGGTACTATCTACCTCTGACGTAGGGAGTAGGGTACTATCTACCTCTGATGTAGGGAGTAGGGTACTATCTACCCCTGATGTAGGGAGTAGGGTGCTATCTACCCCTGATGTAGGGAGTAGGGTACTATCTACCTCTGATGTAGGGTACTATCTACCTCTGATGTAGGGAGTAGGGTACTATCTACCTCTGATGTAGGGAGTAGGGTACTATCTACCTCTGATGTAGGGAGTAGGGTACTATCTACCTCTGATGTAGGGAGTAGGGTACTATCTACCTCTGATGTAGGGAGTAGGGTACTATCTACCTCTGATGTAGGGAGTAGGGTACTATCTACCTCTGATGTAGGGAGTAGGGTGCTATCTACCTCTGATGTAGGGAGTAGGGTGCTATCTACCTCTGATGTAGGGAGTAGGGTACTATCTACCTCTGATGTAGGGAGTAGGGTACTATCTACCTCTGATGTAGGGAGTAGGGTACTATCTACCCCTGATGTAGGGAGTAGGGTGCTATCTAACCCTGATGTAAGGAGTAGGGTGCTATCTACCTCTGATGTAGGGAGTAGGGTACTATCTACCTCTGATGTAGGGAGTAGGGTGCTATCTACCTCTGATGTAGGGAGTAGGGTACTATCTACCTCTGATGTAGGGAGTAGGGTGCTATCTACCCCTGATGTAGGGAGTAGGGTGCTATCTACCCCTGATGTAGGGAGTAGGGTGCTATCTACCCCTGATGTAGGGAGTAGGGTACCATCTACCCCTGATGTAGGGAGTAGGGTGCTATCTACCCCTGATGTAGGGAGTAGGGTACTATCTACCTCTGATGTAGGGAGTAGGGTGCTATCTACCTCTGATGTAGGGAGTAGGGTGCTATCTACCCCTGATGTAGGGAGTAGGGTGCTATCTACCTCTGGTGTAGGGAGTAGGGTGCTATCTACCCCTGATGTAGGGAGTAGGGTGCTATCTACCCCTGATGTAGGGAGTAGGGTGCTATCTACCCCTGATGTAGGGAGTAGGGTGCTATCTACCTCTGATGTAGGGAGTAGGGTACTATCTACCTCTGATGTAGGGAGTAGGGTACTATCTACCTCTGATGTAGGGAGTAGGGTACTATCTACCTCTGATGTAGGGAGTAGGGTGCTATCTACCTCTGATGTAGGGAGTAGGGTACTATCTACCTCTGATGTAGGGAGTAGGGTGCTATCTACCTCTGATGTAGGGAGTAGGGTACTATCTACCCCTGATGTAGGGAGTAGGGTACTATCTACCTCTGATGTAGGGAGTAGGGTGCTATCTACCTCTGATGTAGGGAGTAGGGTACTATCTACCCCTGATGTAGGGAGTAGGGTACTATCTACCCCTGATGTAGGGAGTAGGGTGCTATCTACCTCTGATGTAGGGAGTAGGGTACTATCTACCCCTGATGTAGGGAGTAGGGTACTATCTACCTCTGATGTAGGGAGTAGGGTACTATCTACCTCTGGTGTAGGGAGTAGGGTGCTATCTACCTCTGATGTAGGGAGTAGGGTACTATCTACCTCTGATGTAGGGAGTAGGGTACTATCTACCTCTGGTGTAGGGAGTAGGGTACTATCTACCTCTGATGTAGGGAGTAGGGTGCTATCTACCCCTGATGTAGGGAGTAGGGTGCTATCTACCCCTGATGTAGGGAGTAGGGTGCTATCTACCCCTGATGTAGGGAGTAGGGTGCTATCTACCCCTGATGTAGGGAGTAGGGTACTATCTACCTCTGATGTAGGGAGTAGGGTACTATCTACCCCTGATGTAGGGAGTAGGGTACTATCTACCCCTGATGTAGGGAGTAGGGTGCTATCTACCCCTGATGTAGGGAGTAGGGTGCTATCTACCTCTGATGTAGGGAGTAGGGTACTATCTACCCCTGATGTAGGGAGTAGGGTACTATCTACCTCTGATGTAGGGAGTAGGGCACTATCTACCTCTGACGTAGGGAGTAGGGTACTATCTACCTCTGACGTAGAGAGTAGGGTACTATCTACCCCTGATGTAGGGAGTAGGGTACTATCTACCTCTGATGTAGGGAGTAGGGTACTATCTACCTCTGATGTAGGGAGTAGGGTACTATCTACCTCTGATGTAGGGAGTAGGGTACTATCTACCTCTGGTGTAGGGAGTAGGGTACTATCTACCTCTGGTGTAGGGAGTAGGGTACTATCTACCTCTGGTGTAGGGAGTAGGGTACTATCTACCCCTGATGTAGGGAGTAGGGTACTATCTACCCCTGATGTAGGGAGTAGGGTGCTATCTACCTCTGATGTAGGGAGTAGGGTACTATCTATCTCTGATGTAGGGAGTAGGGTACTATCTACACCTGATGTAGGGAGTAGGGCACTATCTACCTCTGACGTAGGGAGTAGGGCACTATCTACCTCTGACGTAGGGAGTAGGGTACTATCTACCTCTGACGTAGAGAGTAGGGTACTATCTACCTCTGACGTAGGGAGTAGGGTACTATCTACCTCTGATGTAGGGAGTAGGGTGCTATCTACCCCTGATGTAGGGAGTAGGGTACTATCTACCTCTGGTGTAGGGAGTAGGGTACTATCTACCTCTGATGTAGGGAGTAGGGTACTATCTACCTCTGATGTAGGGAGTAGGGTACTATCTACCTCTGATGTAGGGAGTAGGGTGCTATCTACCTCTGATGTAGGGAGTAGGGTACTATCTACCCCTGATGTAGGGAGTAGGGTACTATCTACCCCTGATGTAGGGAGTAGGGTGCTATCTACCTCTGATGTAGGGAGTAGGGTACTATCTACCCCTGATGTAGGGAGTAGGGTACTATCTACCTCTGATGTAGGGAGTAGGGTACTATCTACCTCTGGTGTAGGGAGTAGGGTGCTATCTACCTCTGATGTAGGGAGTAGGGTACTATCTACCTCTGATGTAGGGAGTAGGGTACTATCTACCTCTGGTGTAGGGAGTAGGGTACTATCTACCTCTGATGTAGGGAGTAGGGTGCTATCTACCCCTGATGTAGGGAGTAGGGTGCTATCTACCCCTGATGTAGGGAGTAGGGTGCTATCTACCCCTGATGTAGGGAGTAGGGTGCTATCTACCCCTGATGTAGGGAGTAGGGTACTATCTACCTCTGATGTAGGGAGTAGGGTACTATCTACCCCTGATGTAGGGAGTAGGGTACTATCTACCCCTGATGTAGGGAGTAGGGTGCTATCTACCCCTGATGTAGGGAGTAGGGTGCTATCTACCTCTGATGTAGGGAGTAGGGTACTATCTACCCCTGATGTAGGGAGTAGGGTACTATCTACCTCTGATGTAGGGAGTAGGGCACTATCTACCTCTGACGTAGGGAGTAGGGTACTATCTACCTCTGACGTAGAGAGTAGGGTACTATCTACCCCTGATGTAGGGAGTAGGGTACTATCTACCTCTGATGTAGGGAGTAGGGTACTATCTACCTCTGATGTAGGGAGTAGGGTACTATCTACCTCTGATGTAGGGAGTAGGGTACTATCTACCTCTGGTGTAGGGAGTAGGGTACTATCTACCTCTGGTGTAGGGAGTAGGGTACTATCTACCTCTGGTGTAGGGAGTAGGGTACTATCTACCTCTGGTGTAGGGAGTAGGGTACTATCTACCCCTGATGTAGGGAGTAGGGTACTATCTACCCCTGATGTAGGGAGTAGGGTGCTATCTACCTCTGATGTAGGGAGTAGGGTACTATCTATCTCTGATGTAGGGAGTAGGGTACTATCTACACCTGATGTAGGGAGTAGGGCACTATCTACCTCTGACGTAGGGAGTAGGGCACTATCTACCTCTGACGTAGGGAGTAGGGTACTATCTACCTCTGACGTAGAGAGTAGGGTACTATCTACCTCTGATGTAGGGAGTAGGGTACTATCTACCTCTGATGTAGGGAGTAGGGTGCTATCTACCCCTGATGTAGGGAGTAGGGTACTATCTACCTCTGGTGTAGGGAGTAGGGTACTATCTACCTCTGATGTAGGGAGTAGGGTACTATCTACCTCTGATGTAGGGAGTAGGGTACTATCTACCTCTGATGTAGGGAGTAGGGTACTATCTACCTCTGGTGTAGGGAGTAGGGTACTATCTACCTCTGGTGTAGGGAGTAGGGTACTATCTACCCCTGATGTAGGGAGTAGGGTACTATCTACCCCTGATGTAGGGAGTAGGGTGCTATCTACCTCTGATGTAGGGAGTAGGGTACTATCTATCTCTGATGTAGGGAGTAGGGTACTATCTACACCTGATGTAGGGAGTAGGGCACTATCTACCTCTGACGTAGGGAGTAGGGCACTATCTACCTCTGACGTAGGGAGTAGGGCACTATCTACCTCTGATGTAGGGAGTAGGGCACTATCTACCTCTGACGTAGGGAGTAGGGTACTATCTACCTCTGATGTAGAGAGTAGGGTACTATCTACCTCTGATGTAGGGAGTAGGGTACTATCTACCTCTGATGTAGGGAGTAGGGTGCTATCTACCCCTGATGTAGGGAGTAGGGTACTATCTACCTCTGGTGTAGGGAGTAGGGTACTATCTACCTCTGATGTAGGGAGTAGGGCACTATCTACCTCTGATGTAGGGAGTAGGGTACTATCTACCTCTGATGTAGGGAGTAGGGTACTATCTACCTCTGATGTAGGGAGTAGGGTACTATCTACCTCTGATGTAGGGAGTAGGGTACTCTCTACCTCTGATGTAGGGAGTAGGGTGCTATCTACCTCTGATGTAGGGAGTAGGGTGCTATCTACCTCTGATGTAGGGAGTAGGGTGCTATCTACCTCTGATGTAGGGAGTAGGGTACTATCTACCTCTGATGTAGGGAGTAGGGTACTATCTACCTCTGATGTAGGGAGTAGGGTACTCTCTACCTCTGATGTAGGGAGTAGGGTGCTATCTACCTCTGATGTAGGGAGTAGGGTGCTATCTACCTCTGATGTAGGGAGTAGGGTGCTATCTACCTCTGATGTAGGGAGTAGGGTACTATCTACCTCTGATGTAGGGAGTAGGGTACTATCTACCTCTGATGTAGGGAGTAGGGTACTATCTACCTCTGATGTAGCGAGTAGGGTGCCATTTGAGACGCAGATCTAGAGTACATGCTGTTTGAAGGCAGGAGAAGCATGGCTGCCTCCGATTTGAACTAACGCAAACGTGAAACTGACCTGCAGATCACTGGAGACACACACACACACACACACACACATACACACACACACACACACACGAGACACACACACACGCAGGCACACACACACGCAGGCACACACACACACGAACACACACGCCACACACACACACAGGCACACACGAGACACACACACACGCAGGCACACACACACACACACACGAGACACACACACACGAGACACACACACACACACACGAGACACACACACACGCAGGCACACACACACACAAAGGCACACACACACACAAAGGCACACACACACACACACACACACACACACGAGACACACACACACGAGACACACACACACGAGACACACTGGAGCAAAGACTACAGTCGGCCTGTTATAAAATAATCACCATCAACTGCCCACTGAACGCAGCTATTGAAGAAATAAAGATGCACATGTATAGACATAACATAGTTAATCCATAAGGCAGGAGGAGGTGTGGTATATGGCCATTATACCACGGCTAAGGGCTGTTCTTCAGCACAACACATTGCAGAGTGTCTGGACACAGCCCTTAGCCGTGGTATAATGGCCATATAACACAAACCCCCCAATTAGAGCAGTAAAAAAATTAATGTTTTGTCATTCCCGTGGTATAAGGACTGATATACCACAGCTGTCAGCCAATCAGCCTCCAGGGCTCAAACCACCCAGTTTATAATAGGGCGTATACCACGGGTATGACATAACATTTATTTTTACTGCTCTAATTACGTTGGTAACCAGTTCATAATAGCAATAAGGCACCTCAGGGGTTTGTGATATATGGCCAATGTATCCCGGCACTCCACATTGCGTCATGCTTAAGAACAGCCCTTAGCCGTGGTATATTGGACATACCACACCCCCCCTCACGCTTTTTGCTTAAATATACCACAGCTGTCAGCCAATCAGCAGTCAGGGCTCGAACCACCCAATTTATATAAAAAATAAAACACTCACTCACACAAACAGATGAATGAAACATTAAAACACATGACATGACAGCCAAGACAGAAATGACAGCCAAGACAGACATGACAGCCAAGACAGAGATGACAGCCAGACATACATGAAAGACATGACAGTCAGACAGACATGAAAGACATGACAGTCAGACAGACATGACAGTCAGACAGACATGACAGTCAGACAGACATGACAGCCAGACAGACATGACAGCCAGACAGACATGACAGTCAGACAGACATGTCAGTCAGACAGACAGACAGATAGCCAGACAGACAGTCAGACAGACAGACATGACAGTCAGACAGACATACATGACAGTCAGACAGACATGATAGACAGACAGACATGACAGCCAGACATACATATAGCTAGACAGACAGATAGCCAGACAGACAGATAGCCACAGACAGATAGCCAGACAGAAAGATAACTAGACAGACAGATAGCTAGACAGACAGACAGCTCGACAGACAGACAGCTAGACAGACAGCAGACAGACAGCTAGACAGACAGACAGAGAGACAGATAGCTAGACAGACAGACATCTAGACAGACAGACAGACAGATAGCGAGACAGACAGACAGCTAGACAGACAGACAGACAGATAGCTAGACAGACAGACAGACAGATAGCTAGACAGACAGACAGAGAGACAGATAGCTAGACAGACAGACAGCTAGACAGACAGACAGACAGATAGCGAGACAGACAGACAGCTAGACAGACAGACAGACAGATAGCTAGACAGACAGACAGACAGATAGCTAGACAGACAGACAGATAGCTAGACAGACAGACAGATAGCTAGACAGACAGACAGACAGACAGCTCAACAGACAGACAGCTCAACAGACAGACAGCTAGACAGCTAGACAGACAGACAGACAGACAGACAGACAGACAGACAGACAGAGACAGATCCAGTTTTTAGAAACCTACACATACAGCTGTTCTCAACAGAAAGCGGCTATCACGTCGGCAGGTGCCCTCAGTGTGCGTGTTGTGTGTTGTGTGTGTGTCAACTCAGGTAAATATTGTCTGAGAGGATTAGGCGTCCAGAGCGGCGCCCAGATGGGCGATAAGACCCTCGCCCTTGCCACCCTCACGGCCAATCACCATTAGAGTACACACACACACACACACTGGATGACCGCTGTCTCTCTGTCATATCAAACACACACCATGCACACACGATTGTTTAATCAAATTAAGATTAAATTAAGATTCAGCAGCGTCTTGACAGAGGCAGTGTGTATTTATCATGCTAATCTTCTCCCTGCCTTATCCCTGCCTCTGTGTGTGTCTCTCTCTGTGTGTGTGTTGTGTGTGTCTCTCTCTCTGTGTGTTGTGTGTGTCTCTCTCTCTGTGTGTGTGTGTGTCTCTCTCTCTGTGTGTGTGTGTGTCTCTCTCTCTGTGTGTGTGTGTGTCTCTCTCTCTGTGTGTGTGTGTGTCTCTCTCTCTGTGTGTGTGTGTGTCTCTCTCTCTCTGTGTGTGTGTGTGTGTGTGTGTGTGTGTGTGTGTGTGTGTGTGTGTGTGTGTGTGTGTGTGTGTGTGTGTGTGTGTGTGTGTGTGTGTGTGTGTGTGTGTGTGTGTGTGTGTGTGTGTGTGTGTGTGTGTGTGTGTGTGTGTGTGTGTGTGTGTTTTACAGATGCAGCCCAGCCACAGACATTGGGAGGTGATTATAGGAAATGTCCATCTTAGAGTGATTTCTCTGGGTCGATCTACCTCCTGCATACGAGGCTGGGCATTGTCCGTTTACATGTTATATTTAACCTTTACTTAACTCAGTTAGTTAGTCAGTTAAGAACAAATTATTATTTACAATGACGGCCTACCCCGGCCAAACCCAGACAACACTGGGCCAACTGTGCGCCGCCCTATCTGACTCCCAATCACGGTCGGTTGTGATACAGCCTGGAAACGAACCAGGGTCTGTAGTGATGCCTCTAGCACTGAGATGCAGCGCCACTCCTTTGGGGGGCCGATGTTGGTTGTGTAAATAACTTGGCTGATAGATTAACAGTCAGCTCTAATGTAGCCAGTATAGCAGAGCATCAGCGTGCTGTACCAGCTGTATATGGAGGTTCACAGATCACACATTAACTCTGCTTACGCCGGTCCCATGTTAGTCCAACAGTTATGGCTCTTAATATGATTCAATTCAGAATACATCTGTTGGCACTAATATCACTCCATAGTGCTCTGCCCTCCTCTTTTAAACAACGCTCCAACTGAAAAACACAGGAAGGACAATGACACCGCAGTCCCACACTTCCTGCCTGAAACAGCCCTATCAGAGAATGAGGAGAACAACAGAAATAAGCTTGGTGTTTAATGCATGTAATGTTGATAGTTAATTATCCAATACATTAAATCAATCAATCAAGTGATGTGGTTTCACGTAAACACTTTATGCATCGTAATGCTTTAAGGTAGAAACCTCAATGACTAAACTCTATGACTCTGGTCCTGTCTGTCTCAAGGTCGTTCATTCGTTCCACTACCGTGGAGGAACACGGGTGGTACAGGACCTCGCCACACTCCAAAGGACAGCCGGCCCGACTGAAAGACTCCTTCATCTAGCACGGCCATCACACCGCAGAGAGAGAAGAAAACGTGTACGAGTCGAGGAAGACAAGAGAAAGAAAATGACTTGTCCATACCTGACTGGCTCTGTAATATGAAATCCAATTTAGGGAAGAAGGGGGAAACGGAGAGATAAGAAGAAGGGAGTTTTTTTTCTCTCCCTCCGCCGCCCCGCGCCGAGCCCCATCAACCTAGGCAAACACTAAATAATGAACAATACTGTGGCTGTCCCGCCACGATAAAACACACTCCATTAATGCCACTCGGCAGAATTAATGATAATTATGCCACGTTTGCCGCCCGTTCTCTTATTGAATTCTTATCTGAGCTGCCGAGGAGGAATGAATAGCGCTCCCACTGTCTCCCCCCCCCCCAAAAAAAACAATAGAAAGAAAATCCCTCATTTAAGTCGTTCAGAAAAGGGAAGTTCACAGAGGAAATTGGAACTTTTATAGGTGTAAAATTAAGGAGGTGACATGGGACGCAACAGAGGAAGAAGTCACTTTCATGCTCTGGAACAGGTGATCACAACACTGAGTTTAAGATGGGCTGTGTCCTTTCTACGTGTGTGTGTGTGTGTGTGTGTGTGTGTGTGTGTGTGTGTGTGTGTGTGTGTGTGTGTGTGTGTGTGTGTGTGTGTGTGTGTGTGTGTGTGTGTGTGTGTGTTCTGATGATGACAATGGAACACACAGCCATTATCACTGATAAATGAGGTCTCTGTAAAGACAGTGAGTAAAAGGTCTTTGACAGTTCTGAAACCAACCACACACACTTCCAGGGCTAATTAGAGCGTGTATAAAGTGGTGTTTGTGTCTGGAAGCCCTCCTACCTGGCTCTAATTAGACGGTGGTAATTCACTCAGACAAACTCTTCATGACAGAGAGGAAAACTACTGCTGTGTGTGTGTGTGTGTGTGTGTGTGTGTGTGTGTGTGTGTGTGTGTGTGTGTGTGTGTGTGTGTGTGTGTGTGTGTGTGTGTGTGTGTGTGTGTGTGTGTGTGTGTGAGACTGAGAGAATAAATAACTTCAGCTACTAATCATGACTGTTCAGGTGTCAGACTACAGTGTGTGTACATATACATGCCATTGGGAGTGGATGTGTATACTAGTGGCAGTATGTACAGTCATTAGAACAGACGTTGCACAGTCCATGTTAGCATTATGGAACCTCTGCTTGTGTTGTATACTGTTCATTCATTGGCTGTGTAGGACAGGTGTTGAACAAGCAGCCCTTCAGTCCACACACACACACCTCCCCCCCGCACCCTCCTCACGCACATCCCACCAACCCTGCATGAATGCAAGCCATAAGGTGTGTGCCCCTGCCTCTGTGCGCGCCTGCCTCTGTGCGTGCGCCTGCCTCTGTGCGTGCGCCTGCCTCTGTGCGTGCGCCTGCCTCTGTGCGTGCGCCTGCCTCTGTGCGTGCGCCTGCCTCTGTGCGTGCGCCTGCCTCTGTGCGTGCGCCTGCCTCTGTGCGTGCGCCTGCCTCTGTGCGTGCGCCTGCCTCTGTGCGTGCGCCTGCCTCTGTGCGTGCGCCTGCCTCTGTGCGTGCGCCTGCCTCTGTGCGTGCGCCTGCCTCTGTGCGTGCGCCTGCCTCTGTGCGTGCGCCTGCCTCTGTGCGTGCGCCTGCCTCTGTGCGTGCGCCTGCCTCTGTGCGTGCGCCTGCCTCTGTGCGTGCGCCTGCCTCTGTGCGTGCGCCTGCCTCCTTGATTTATTCCCAGATAAATTGTCCTGATATGACCCATACCAGCTCACTGTCTGTAAACTGATTTAACTTGTAATATATGCTGGCTCCTTTCCTGTTTCAAATTTGTTACGGGGAACGTATATATTTCCCAAATTGACCTTCTCCTGTAACATACAGTATATATATATGTAACACATGTAAGCCCTTTACTATTGCCCTTCTGCGCGCGCGCACCTGGCTCTGCGTGTGTGTGTGTGTGTGTGTGCGTGCGTGCGTGCGTGCGTGCGTGCGTGCGTGCGTGCGTGCGTGCGTGCGTGCGTGCGTGCGTGCGTGTGTATACTCACTGGCGGCGTGGGGCAGGTTGATGAAGAAGCCTTTGAGTCTGGAGGCCAGCCACTCCATGCTCTCCTGCAGGTTGGCCAGGGCCTTCAGGTCGCTCACGTCACGCAGGATCTCGTTCTGCGGGATCAGCTTGTCACCCAGGTTACCCGTCAGCACCTCTGACTCCTTGGCAAATGCCGCCCTGGATCGGTGGGAATGGAGGAGAAGAGAGGAAACGAAAAAAGTTATATTAGACAAAAATCTGTCAATTTGACATGTTCTAGACAGGTTCTAAAATGGTCATGAGAGTAGTTAGAACGAACTGCCTGATATTCAAACAAGGGCTAGCCTGGTCCCAGATCTGTTTGAACTAACTGCCTGATATTCAAACAAGGGTTAGCCTGGTCCCAGATCTGTTTGAACTAACTGCCTGATATTCAAACAAGGGTTAGCCTGGTCCCAGATCTGTTTGAACTAAGTGCCTGATATTCAAACAAGGGCTAGCCTGGTCCCAGATCTGTTTGAACTAACTGCCTGATATTCAAACAAGGGTTAGCCTGGTCCCAGATCTGTTTGAACTAAGTGCCTGATATTCAAACAAGGGTTAGCCTGGTCCCAGATCTGTTTGAACTAAGTGCCTGATATTCAAACAAGGGCTAGCCTGGTCCCAGATCTGTTTGAACTAACTGCCTGATATTCAAACAAGGGTTAGCCTGGTCCCAGATCTGTTTGAACTAACTGCCTGATATTCAAACAAGGGTTAGCCTGGTCCCAGATCTGTTTGAACTAAGTGCCTGATATTCAAACAAGGGCTAGCCTGGTCCCAGATCTGTTTGAACTAACTGCCTGATATTCAAACAAGGGTTAGCCTGGTCCCAGATATGTTTGAACTAAGTGCCTGATATTCAAACAAGGGCTAGCCTGGTCCCAGATCTGTTTGAACTAAGTGCCTGATATTCAAAGAAGGGCTAGCCTGGTCCCAGATCTGTTTGAACTAAGTGCCTGATATTCAAACAAGGGCTAGCCTGGTCCCAGATCTGTTTGAACTAAGTGCCTGATATTCAAACAAGGGCTAGCCTGGTCCCAGATCTGTTTGAACTAAGTGCCTGATATTCAAACAAGGGCTAGCCTGGTCCCAGATCTGTTTGAACTAAGTGCCTGATATTCAAACAAGGGCTAGCCTGGTCCCAGATCTGTTTGAACTAAGTGCCTGATATTCAAACAAAGGCTAGCCTGGTCCCAGATCTGTTT
>NC_052312.1:46581388-46651388 GCF_016432855.1 Salvelinus namaycush
TGTTAGGGTGGAGGGGCGGTGAGGGTACTGTTCTGTGTGTTTGTGTTAGGGTGGAGGGGCGGTGAGGATACTGTTCTGTGTGTTTGTGTTAGGGTGGAGGGGTGGTGAGGATATTGTTCTGTGTTTGTGTTAGGGTGGAGGGGCGGTGAGGATACTGTTCTGTGTGTTTGTGTTAGGGTGGAGGGGCTGTGAGGATACTGTTCTGTGTGTTTGTGTTAGGGTGGAGGGGCGGTGAGGATACTGTTCTGTGTGTTTGTGTTAGGGTAGAGGGGTGGTGAGGATACCGTTCTGTGTGTTTGTGTTAGGGTGGAGGGGTGGTGAGGATATTGTTCTGTGTGTTTGTGTTAGGGTGGAGGGGTGGTGAGGATAATGTTCTGTGTGTTTGTGTTAGGGTGGAGGGGTGGTGAGGATACTGTTCTGTGTGTTTGTGTTAGGGTGGAGGGGCTGTGAGGATACTGTTCTGTGTGTTTGTGTTAGGGTGGAGGGGCGGTGAGGATACTGGTCTGTGTGTTTGTGTTTGGGTGTTGGGGTGGTGAGGATACTGTTCTGTGTGTTTGTGTTAGGGTGTTGGGGTGGTGAGGATACTGTTCTGTGTGTTTGTGTTAGGGTGGAGGGGCGGTGAGGATACTGTTCTGTGTGTTTGTGTTAGGGTGGAGGGGCTGTGAGGATACTGTTCTGTGTGTTTGTGTTAGGGTGGAGGGGCTGTGAGGATATTGTTCTGTGTGTGTGTGTTAGGGTGGAGGGGTGGTGAGGATACTGGTCTGTGTGTTTGTGTTAGGAGAGAGGGGTGGTGAGGATACTGGTCTGTGTGTTTGTGTTAGGAGAGAGGGGCGGTGAGGATACTGGTCTGTGTGTTTGTGTTAGGAGAGAGGGGTGGTGAGGATACTGTTCTGTGTGTTTGTGTTAGGGTGTTGGGGTGGTGAGGATACTGTTCTGTGTGTTTGTGTTTGGGTGTTGGGGTGGTGAGGATACTGTTCTGTGTGTTTGTGTTAGGGTGGAGGGGTGGTGAGGATAATGTTCTGTGTGTTTGTGTTAGGGTGGAGGGGTGGTGAGGATATTGTTCTGTGTGTTAGGGTGGAGGGGTGGTGAGGATACTGTTCTGTGTGTTTGTGTTAGGGTGGAGGGGTGGTGAGGATATTGTTCTGTATGTTTGTGTTAGGGTAGAGGGGCGGTGAGGATACTGTTCTGTGTGTTTGTGTTAGGGTGGAGGGGCGGTGAGGATATTGTTCTGTGTGTTTGTGTTAGGGTGGAGGGGCTGTGAGGATACTGTTCTGTGTGTTTGTGTTAGGGTGGAGGGGCGGTGAGGATATTGTTCTGTGTGTTTGTGTTAGGGTGGAGGGGTGGTGAGGATATTGTTCTGTGTGTTAGGGTGGAGGGGTGGTGAGGATACTGTTCTGTGTGTTTGTGTTAGGGTGGAGGGGTGGTGAGGATACTGTTTTGTGTGTTAGGGTGGAGGGGTGGTGAGGATACTGTTCTGTGTGTTTGTGTTAGGGTGGAGGGGTGGTGAGGATATTGTTCTGTGTGTTTGTGTTAGGGTGGAGGGGCTGTGAGGATACTGTTCTGTGTGTTTGTGTTAGGGTGGAGGGGTGGTGAGGATATTGTTCTGTGTGTTTGTGTTAGGGTGTTGGGGTGGTGAGGATACTGTTCTGTGTGTTTGTGTTAGGGTGGAGGGGTGGTGAGGATATTGTTCTGTGTGTTTGTGTTAGGGTGGAGGGGCGGTGAGGATACTGTTCTGTGTGTTTGTGTTAGGGTGGAGGGGTGGTGAGGATACTGTTCTGTGTGTTTGTGTTAGGGTGGAGGGGTGGTGAGGATACTGTTCTGTGTGTTTGTGTTAGGAGAGAGGGGTGGTGAGGATACTGTTCTGTGTGTTAGGGTGGAGGGGTGGTGAGGATACTGTTCTGTGTGTTTGTGTTAGGGTGTTGGGGTGGTGAGGATATTGTTCTGTGTGTTTGTGTTAGGGTGGAGGGGCTGTGAGGATACTGTTCTGTGTGTTTGTGTTAGGGTGTTAGGGTGGAGAGGATACTGTTCTGTGTGTTTGTGTTAGGGTGGAGGGGCGGTGAGGATATTGTTCTGTGTGTTTGTGTTAGGGTGGAGGGGTGGTGAGGATACTGTTCTGTGTGTTTGTGTTAGGGTGGAGGGGTGGTGAGGATACTGTTCTGTGTGTTTGTGTTAGGGTGGAGGGGCGGTGAGGATACTGTTCTGTGTGTTTGTGTTAGGGTGGAGGGGTGGTGAGGATACTGTTCTGTGTGTTTGTGTTAGGGTAGAGGGGTGGTGAGGATACCGTTCTGTGTGTTTGTGTTAGGGTGGAGGGGTGGTGAGGATACTGTTCTGTGTGTTTGTGTTAGGGTGGAGGGGTGGTGAGGATACTGTTCTGTGTGTGTGTGTTAGGGTGGAGGGGTGGAGAGGATACTGTTCTGTGTGTTTGTGTTAGGGTGGAGGGGCGGTGAGGATACTGTTCTGTGTGTTTGTGTTAGGGTGGAGGGGTGGTGAGGATACTGTTCTGTGTGTTTGTGTTAGGGTGGAGGGGTGGTGAGGATACTGTTCTGTGTGTTTGTGTTAGGGTGTTAGGGTGGAGAGGATACTGTTCTGTGTGTTTGTGTTAGGGTGGAGGGGTGGTGAGGATACTGTTCTGTGTGTTTGTGTTAGGGTGGAGGGGTGGTGAGGATACTGTTCTGTGTGTTTGTGTTGGGGTGGTGAGGATACTGTTCTGTGTGTTTGTGTTAGGGTGGAGGGGCGGTGAGGATACTGTTCTGTGTGTTTGTGTTAGGGTGGAGGGGCGGTGAGGATACTGTTCTGTGTGTTTGTGTTAGGGTGGAGGGGTGGTGAGGATACTGTTCTGTGTGTTTGTGTTAGGAGAGAGGGGTGGTGAGGATACTGGTCTGTGTGTTTGTGTTAGGGTGGAGGGGTGGTGAGGATACTGTTCTGTGTGTTTGTGTTAGGGTGGAGAGGATACTGTTCTGTGTGTTTGTGTTAGGGTGTTGGGGTGGTGAGGATACTGTTCTGTGTGTTTGTGTTAGGGTGGAGGGGCTGTGAGGATACTGTTCTGTGTGTTTGTGTTAGGCTGGAGGGGTGGTGAGGATACTGTTCTGTGTGTTTGTGTTAGGGTGGAGGGGCTGTGAGGATACTGGTCTGTGTGTTTGTGTTAGGGTGGAGGGGTGGTGAGGATACTGTTCTGTGTGTTTGTGTTAGGGTGGAGGGGTGGTGAGGATATTGTTCTGTGTGTTTGTGTTAGGGTGGAGGGGTGGTGAGGATACTGTTCTGTGTGTTTGTGTTAGGGTGGAGGGGTGGTGAGGATACTGTTCTGTGTGTTTGTGTTAGGGTGGAGGGGTGGTGAGGATACTGTTCTGTGTGTTTGTGTTGGGGTGGTGAGGATACTGTTCTGTGTGTTTGTGTTAGGGTGGAGGGGCGGTGAGGATACTGTTCTGTGTGTTTGTGTTAGGGTGGAGGGGCGGTGAGGATACTGTTCTGTGTGTTTGTGTTAGGGTGGAGGGGCGGTGAGGATACTGTTCTGTGTGTTTGTGTTAGGGTGGAGGGGTGGTGAGGATACTGTTCTGTGTGTTTGTGTTAGGGTGGAGGGGTGGTGAGGATACTGTTCTGTGTGTTTGTGTTAGGAGAGAGGGGTGGTGAGGATACTGGTCTGTGTGTTTGTGTTAGGGTGGAGGGGTGGTGAGGATACTGTTCTGTGTGTTTGTGTTAGGGTGGAGGGGTGGTGAGGATACTGTTCTGTGTGTTTGTGTTAGGGTGTTGGGGTGGTGAGGATACTGTTCTGTGTGTTTGTGTTAGGGTGGAGAGGATACTGTTCTGTGTGTTTGTGTTAGGGTGTTGGGGTGGTGAGGATACTGTTCTGTGTGTTTGTGTTAGGGTGGAGGGGCTGTGAGGATACTGTTCTGTGTGTTTGTGTTAGGCTGGAGGGGTGGTGAGGATACTGTTCTGTGTGTTTGTGTTAGGGTGGAGGGGCTGTGAGGATACTGGTCTGTGTGTTTGTGTTAGGGTGGAGGGGTGGTGAGGATACTGTTCTGTGTGTTTGTGTTAGGGTGGAGGGGTGCTGAGGATACTGTTCTGTGTGTTTGTGTTAGGGTGGAGGGGTGGTGAGGATACTGTTCTGTGTGTTTGTGTTAGGGTGGAGGGGCGGTGAGGATACTGTTCTGTGTGTTTGTGTTAGGGTGGAGGGGTGGTGAGGATACTGTTCTGTGTGTTTGTGTTAGGGTGGAGGGGTGGTGAGGATACTGTTCTGTGTGTTTGTGTTAGGGTGGAGGGGCGGTGAGGATACTGTTCTGTGTGTTTGTGTTAGGGTGGAGAGGATATTGTTCTGTGTTTGTGTTAGGGTGGAGGGGTGGTGAGGATACTGTTCTGTGTGTTTGTGTTGGGGTGGAGGGGTGGTGAGGATACTGTTCTGTGTGTTTGTGTTAGGGTGGAGGGGCGCTGAGGATACTGTTCTGTGTGTTTGTGTTAGGGTGGAGGGGCGGTGAGGATACTGTTCTGTGTGTTTGTGTTAGGGTAGAGGGGCGGTGAGGATACTGTTCTGTGTGTTTGTGTTAGGGTGGAGAGGATACTGTTCTGTGTGTTTGTGTTAGGGTGGAGGGGCGGTGAGGATAATGTTCTGTGTGTTTGTGTTAGGGTGGAGGGGCGGTGAGGATACTGTTCTGTGTGTTTGTGTTAGGGTGGAGGGGCGGTGAGGATACTGTTCTGTGTGTTTGTGTTAGGGTGGAGGGGCTGTGAGGATACTGTTCTGTGTGTTTGTGTTAGGGTGGAGGGGCGGTGAGGATACTGTTCTGTGTGTTTGTGTTAGGGTGGAGGGGCGGTGAGGATACTGTTCTGTGTGTTTGTGTTAGGGTGGAGGGGTGGTGAGGATACTGTTCTGTGTGTTTGTGTTAGGGTGGAGGGGTGGTGAGGATACTGTTCTGTGTGTTTGTGTTAGGGTGGAGGGGCGGTGAGGATACTGTTCTGTGTGTTTGTGTTAGGGTGGAGGGGCTGTGAGGATACTGTTCTGTGTGTTTGTGTTAGGGTGGAGGGGCGGTGAGGATACTGTTCTGTGTGTGTGTGTGTGTGACCTGGTGAAGTCCTCCTCGTCCTCTCTCTTCTGTCGGAGCTGTCTGGGCTGGGCCATGTTAGCCCAGTTGGGCAGAGACTGGAGCAGTCGGCTGATGTCCTCGTCCTTAGACCACGACGCACTGATGGTCAGCTTCTCCTCACACTGGACTACACCCCTGGGACACAGAGGACAGAGAGAGATCAGCAACTGTATAGTACAGACACACAGCATAGCATGAGGGTGGATGGAGACAGATTGCCTGCATGAGGATAACTGCTTAGCTGGATCAGTGCTTGAGTCCACAGAACCACCCATAGACACACAGCAGGCAGCTGAGGCACAGTGTTTCCACACCCATAGACACACAGCAGGCAGCTGAGGCACAGTGTTTCCACACCCATAGACACACAGCAGGCAGCTGAGGCACAGTGCTTCCACACCCATAGACACACAGCAGGCAGCTGAGGCACAGTGTTTCCACACCCATAGACACACAGCAGGCAGCTGAGGCACAGTGTTTCCACACCCATAGACACACAGCAGGCAGCTGAGGCACAGTGTTTCCACACCCATAGACACACAGCAGGCAGCTGAGGCACAGTGCTTCCACACCCATAGACACACAGCAGGCAGCTGAGGCACAGTGTTTCCACACCCATAGACACACAGCAGGCAGCTGAGGCACAGTGTTTCCACACCCATAGGCACACAGCAGGCAGCTGAGGCACAGTGTTTCCACACCCATAGACACACAGCAGGCAGCTGAGGCACAGTGTTTCCACACCCATAGACACACAGCAGGCAGCTGAGGCACAGTGTTTCCACACCCATAGACACACAGCAGGCAGCTGAGGCACAGTGTTTCCACACCCATAGACACACAGCAGGCAGCTGAGGCACAGTGTTTCCACACCCATAGACACACAGCAGGCAGCTGAGGCACAGTGTTTCCACACCCATAGACACACAGCAGGCAGCTGAGGCACAGTGTTTCCACACCCATAGGCACACAGCAGGCAGCTGAGGCACAGTGTTTCCACACCCATAGACACACAGCAGGCAGCTGAGGCACAGTGTTTCCACACCCATAGACACACAGCAGGCAGCTGAGGCACAGTGTTTCCACACCCATAGACACACAGCAGGCAGCTGAGGCACAGTGTTTCCACACCCATAGACACACAGCAGGCAGCTGAGGCACAGTGTTTCCACAACCCATAGACACACAGCAGGCAGCTGAGGCACAGTGCTTCCACACCCATAGACACACAGCAGGCAGCTGAAGCACAGTGTTTCCACACCCATAGACACACAGCAGGCAGCTGAGGCACAGTGTTTCCACACCCATAGACACACAGCAGGCAGCTGAGGCACAGTGCTTCCACACCCATAGACACACAGCAGGCAGCTGAAGCACAGTGTTTCCACACCCATAGACACACAGCAGGCAGCTGAGGCACAGTGTTTCCACACCCATAGACACACAGCAGGCAGCTGAGGCACAGTGTTTCCACACCCATAGACACACAGCAGGCAGCTGAGGCACAGTGTTTCCACACCCATAGACACACAGCAGGCAGCTGAGGCACAGTGCTTCCACACCCATAGACACACAGCAGGCAGCTGAAGCACAGTGTTTCCACACCCATAGACACACAGCAGGCAGCTGAGGCACAGTGTTTCCACACCCATAGACACACAGCAGGCAGCTGAGGCACAGTGTTTCCACACCCATAGGCACACAGCAGGCAGCTGAGGCACAGTGTTTCCACACCCATAGAGGGAGTAACACCTGGTCAGGTGAGAGGAGAGGTAGAGGATGGAGGGGTAGAGGAGAGGTAGAGGGTGGAGGGGAAGAGGAGAGGCAGAGGGTGGAGGGGTAGAGGATGGAGGGGTAGCGGAGAGGTAGAGGGTGGAGGATGGAGGGGTAGAGGAGAGGTAGAGGATGGAGGGGAAGAGGAGAGGAGAGGTAGATGATGGAGGGTTAGAGGATGGAGGGGTAGAGGATGGAGGGTTAGAGGATGGAGGGGTAGAGGATGGAGGGGTAGAGGATGGAGGGGTAGAGGATGGAGGGGTAGAGGACGGAGGGGTAGAGGACGGAGGGGTAGAGGATGGAGGGGTAGAGGATGGAGGGGTAGAGGATGGAGGGGTAGAGGACGGCGGGGTAGAGGACGGCGGGGTAGAGCATGGAGGGGTAGAGCACGGAGGGGTAGAGGACGGAGGGGTAGAGGACGGAGGGGTAGAGCATGGAGGGGTAGAGGACGGAGGGGTAGAGGACGGAGGGGTAGAGGACGGAGGGGTAGAGGACGGAGGGGTAGAGGACGGAGGGGTAGAGGATGGAGGGGTAGAGGATGGAGGGGTAGAGGACGGAGGGGTAGAGGACGGCGGGGTAGAGCATGGAGGGGTAGAGCACGGAGGGGTAGAGGACGGAGGGGTAGAGGACGGAGGGGTAGAGCATGGAGGGGTAGAGGACGGAGGGGTAGAGGATGGAGGGGTAGAGGATGGAGGGGTAGAGGACGGAGGGGTAGAGGACGGCGGGGTAGAGCATGGAGGGGTAGAGCACGGAGGGGTAGAGGACGGAGGGGTAGAGGATGGAGGGGTAGAGGATTAGGGGTAGAGGATGGAGGGGTAGAGGTGAGGTATAGGATGGAGGGGTAGAGGATAGAGGAGTATAGGAGAGGTAGAGGATGGAGGGGTAGAGGATTGGGGGGTAGAGGAGAGGTAGAGGATGAGGGGTAGAGGATAGAGGAGTATAGGAGAGGTAGAGGATGGAGGGGTAGAGGATTAGGGGTAGAGGATGGAGGGGTAGAGGATGGCGGGGTAGAGGAGAGGTATAGGATGGAGGGGTAGAGGATAGAGGAGTATAGGAGAGGTAGAGGATGGAGGGGTAGAGGATAGAGGAGTAGAGGATGGAGGGGTAGAGGAGAGAGGAGTATAGGAGAGGTAGAGGATGGAGGGGTAGAGGATGGAGGGGTAGAGGAGAGAGGAGTAGAGGATGGAGGGGTAGAGGAGAGAGGAGTATAGGAGAGGTAGAGGATGGAGGGGTAGAGGATAGAGGAGTAGAGGATGGAGGGGTAGAGGAGAGAGGAGTATAGGAGGGGTAGAGGATGGAGGGGTAGAGGATGGAGGGGTAGAGGATAGAGGGGTAGAGGATGGAGGGGTAGAGGATGGAGGGGTAGAGGATGGAGGGGTAGAGGATGGAGGGGTAGAGGATGGAGGGGTAGAGGATAGAGGGGTATAGGATGGAGGTGTAGAGGATGGAGGGGTAGATGATGGAGGCGTAGAGGAGAGGTAGAGGATGGAGGGGTAGAGGATGGAGGGGTAGAGGATGGAGGGGTAGAGGATGGAGGGGTAGAGGATAGAGGGGTATAGGAGAGGTAGAGGATGGAGGTGTAGAGGATGGAGGGGTAGAGGATGGAGGGGTAGAGGATGGAGGGGTAGAGGATGGAGGGGTAGAGGATAGAGGGGTATAGGAGAGGTAGAGGATGGAGGGGTAGAGGATGGAGGGGTAGAGGATGGAGGGGTAGAGGACGGAAGGGTAGAGGACGGAAGGGTAGAGGACGGAGGGGTAGAGGATGGAGGGGTAGAGGACGGAGGGGTAGAGGATGGAGGGGTAGAGGACGGAGGGGTAGAGGACGGAGGGGTAGAGGATGGAGGGGTAGAGGATGGAGGGGTAGAGGATGGAGGGGTAGAGGATGGAGGGGTAGAGGATGGAGGGGTAGAGGATAGAGGAGTATAGGAGAGGTAGAGGATGGAGGGGTAGAGGATGGAGGGGTAGAGGATAGAGGGGTATAGGAGAGGTAGAGGATGGAGGTGTAGAGGATGGAGGGGTAGAGGATAGAGGGGTATAGGAGAGGTAGAGGATGGAGGTGTAGAGGACGGAGGGGTAGAGGATAGAGGAGTAGAGTATGGAGGGGTAGAGAATGGAGGGGTAGAGGATGGAGGGGTAGAGGATGGAGGGGTAGAGGATGGAGGGGTAGAGGAGAGAGGAGTATAGGAGAGGTAGAGGATGGAGGGGTAGAGGATGGAGGGGTAGAGGATGGAGGGGTATAGGAGAGGTAGAGGATGGAGGTGTAGAGGATGGAGGGGTAGAGGATAGAGGGGTATAGGAGAGGTAGAGGATGGAGGTGTAGAGGATGGAGGGGTAGAGGATAGAGGAGTAGAGTATGGAGGGGTAGAGAATGGAGGGGTAGAGGATGGAGGGGTAGAGGATGGAGGGGTAGAGGATGGAGGGGTAGAGGATGGAGGGGTAGAGGATAGAGGAGTATAGGAGAGGTAGAGGATGGAGGGGTAGAGGATGGAGAGGTAGAGGATGGAGAGGTAGAGGATGGAGGGGTAGAGGATAGAGGAGTATAGGAGAGGTAGAGGATGGAGGGGTAGAGGATAGAGGAGTAGAGGATGGAGGGGTAGAGGAGAGAGGAGTATAGGAGAGGTAGAGGATGGAGGGGTAGAGGATGGAGGGGTAGAGGATAGAGGAGTAGAGGATGGAGGGGTAGAGGAGAGAGGAGTATAGGAGAGGTAGAGGATGGAGGGGTAGAGGATGGAGGGGTAGATGATGGAGGGGTAGATGATGGAGGGGTAGAGGAGGGGTAGAGGATGGAGGGGTAGAGGATAGAGGGGTAGAGGAGAGAGGAGTATAGGAGGGGTAGAGGATGGAGGGGTAGAGGATGGAGGGGTAGAGGAGAGAGGAGTATAGGAGAGGTAGAGGATGGAGGGGTAGAGGATAGAGGGGTAGAGGAGAGAGGAGTATAGGAGGGGTAGAGGATGGAGGGGTAGAGGATGGAGGGGTAGAGGAGGGGCGGCCTAAATCTCTCTGGAGTTCAGCCAGATGAAGACAAGCACAGCACAGGTGTGAGGGTGTGTCAGAGAGGGTGTGTCAGAGAAGGTGTGTCAGAGAGAGAGAGCACTGCTGAAGCCCAATATACCCTCAAGCAGAACACATTGAGTGAAATGACAGTTTGAGTTTCTATACCTTCTAGCAAGGAAGAGAGGAACCCCTTTCCTCATGCTGGTCCTGAGTCAGTCTAACTCTTACCTGTATGAGGTGTTGCAGACCTCCTTGTTCTCCTTCAGCTGGTCCTGAGTCAGTCTCTCTTACCTGTATGAGGTGTTACAGACCTCCTTGTTCTCCTTCAGCTGGTCCTGAGTCAGTCTAACTCTTACCTGTATGAGGTGTTGCAGACCTCCTTGTTCTCCTTCAGCTGGTCCTGAGTCAGTCTAACTCTTACCTGTATGAGGTGTTGCAGACCTCCTTGTTCTCCTTCAGCTGGTCCTGAGTCAGTCTAACTCTTACCTGTATGAGGTGTTGCAGACCTCCTTGTTCTCCTTCAGCTGGTCCTGAGTCAGTCTCTCTTACCTGTATGAGGTGTTGCAGACCTCCTTGTACTCCTTCAGCTTGTCACAGACCATCTCCAGGAACTGGTTGGAGTAGGCACTCAGGTCCTGCATCAGAGTCATCAGGTCCTGGATGGACTTCTCCACTACTACTGTGCTCTGGAGAGGACACAGACATACAGGCTTAATACATTCAGAATGATACATGAAATGTTTCATTTCAGGCAGAAATAATAAAGCTCCTTACATGGAGAGAGGTAGAGAATATGTTTCAGCTGTTAATACTTATAGACACTAGTGAAACGATGTTTGTTCTTTGTTCTCAATATAAAAACTGAATGCAGTTCAAATTATATATCAAATAAATAAATAAGAAACATATTGTGGTTTGACAATGTGAAAGAGTCCTAACCTCATCCCACATAACATTTTTTATTTCAACCACAAAACTGTCACTGTCTCCTCAGCTCTGAGCCCAGTGATCCTTGTAATTCAGTCGCTCCCTTGTCCTCCCTTAACCAGGAAACGTATCACTGAGTCCCAAATGACACCCTATTCCCTATATAGTGCACTACTTTTGACCAGGTCCCAGGGCTCTGGACAAAAGTAGTACACTGTATAGGGAATAGTGTGCAATTTGGGACGCAGTAACTCCTTACAGCTACTAGAAGGAGAGCAGATGAAGTCTCCTGAAGCAGTGTAACACCAGTGTTGAGGAGTGGGACTGTCAAGTCTCTCCTGTCCGATGTGCAAAGCCGTCAGCAGGCAACCAATCTAATACAATGACTATATTCTCCTGTCAGGGACTGGTGTTGGGAGCTTGTCATTGTCAACGATATACCACCGTGTCAGAGGAGTGGCAGGAGGTATGTGTGTGAGAGAGAGATCAGGTGAGTGTGTGTGTAGGTGTGTACCTATGCCTACACGCATGACAGTAGAGCTCTGACAAAACTACAGTCATTACAGGTTAGCCAGAGTAGCGTTACAAATAGCAGGACGGAAGCAGACACTTCAATACACACACACACACACACACCTAACTTGACACCACTGCCACAGACCTAAACTATATGACCAGAAGTATTTGGACACCTGCTCGTCGAACATCTCATTCCAAAATCATTAATATGGAGTTGGTCCCCCCCTTTGCTGCCATAACAGGCTCCACTCTTCTGGGAAGGCTTTCCACTAGATGGTGGAACATTGTTGCGGGGCCTGGCACGCAGTCGGCGTTCTAATTCATCCAAAAGATGTTTAATGGGGTTTGAGGTCAGGGTTCTGACAAACCATTTCTGTATGGACCTCGCTTTATGCATGGGGGCATTGTCCTGCTGAAACAGCAAAGTGCCTTCCCCAAACTGTTGCCACAAAGTTGGAAGCGCAGAATCGTCTAGAATGTCATTGTATGCTTTACATCACTCTAGCCGACGCTTGGCATTGCGCATGGTGAGCTTAGGCTTGTGTGCGGGTGCTCGGCCATGGAAACCCATTTTATGACGCTCCCGTCGAACAGTTCTTGTGTTGACGTTGCTTTCAGAGGCAGCTGATCCGTCTGCCGACGTAATAGCAGGAGGGGGCCACAACAGACTTTCTTCCGTCGCGACGTCCCTCCAAGGCCCTTCCGGTAGCTTGCTATCCCCGGCCCGCTAGCTGCCTGAAGTCACTCACTGGACTCCTATGATCAATCGGCTACGCATGCCTCTCGCTCACGTCAATATGCCTTGTCCATTGCTGTTTTGGTTAGTAATTATTGCCTTATTTCACTGTAGAGCCTCTAGCCCTGCTCAATACGCCTTATTTAACACTTTAGTTCCACATACCACACATGCGGTGACGTCACCTGGTTTAAAATATATTTCTAGAGACAATATCTCTTTCATCTTCCCTCTATGCACAGGTTACCCTCACTGTATTCACATCCTACCATACCTTTGTCTGTACATTATGCCTTGAATCTACTCTACCGTGCCCATTTGCTCCTTTTACTCTCTGTCTGAACGTACTAGACGACCAGTTATTTAGCCGTACCCTTATCCTACTCCTCCTCTGTTCCTCTGGTGATGTAGAGGTGAATCCAGGCCCTGCAGTGCCTAGCTCCACTCCCATTCCCCAGGCGCTATCATTTGTTGACTTCTGTAACCGTAAAAGCCTTGGTTTCAGGCATGTTAACATTAGAAGCCTCCTCCCTAAGTTTGTTTTATTCACTGCCCTAGCATACTCTGCCAACCCTGATGTCCTAGCCGTGTCTGAATCCTGGCTCAGGAAGACCACCAAAAACCCTTCCATCCCTAACTATAAGATTTTCCGACAAGATAGAACTGCCAAAGGGGGTGGTGTTGCAATCTACTGCAGAGATAGCCTGCAGAGATCTGTCTTACTATCCAGGTCTGTACCCAAACAATTTGAGCTTCTACTTTTAAAAATCCCCCTTTCCAGAAACAAGTCTCTCACCGTTGCCGCTTGCTATAGACCACCCTCTGCCCCCAGCTGTGCCATGGACACCATATGTGAACTGATTGCCCCCCATCTATCTTCAGAGCTCGTGCTGCTAGGTGATCTAAACTGGGACATGCTTAACACCCTGGCCATCCTACAATCTAAGCTTGATGCCCTCAATCTCTCACAAATTATCAATGAATCCACCAGGTACAACCCCAAAACCGTAAACACGGGCACCCTCATAGATATCATCCTAACCAACTTGCCCTCCAAATATACCTCTGCTGTTTTCAACCAAGATCTCAGCAATCACTGCCTCATTGCCTGCATCCGTAACAGGTCTGCGGTCAAACGACCTCCACTCATCACTATCAAACGCTCCCTAAAACACTTCAGCGAGCAGGCCTTTCTAATCGACTTGGCCCGGGTATCCTGGAAGGATATTGACCTCATCCCGTCAGTAGAGGATGCCTGGTCATTCTTTAAAAGTGGCTTCTTCACCATCTTAAATAAGCATGTCCCTTTCAAAAAACGTAGAGCCAGGAACAGATATAGCCCTTGGTTCTCTCCAGACCTTACTGCCCTTGACCAGCACAAAAACATCCTGTGGCATTCTGCATTAGCATCGAATAGCCCCCGTGATATGCAACTTTTCAGGGAAGTTAGGAACCAATATACACAGGCAGTGAGGAAAGCTAAGGCTAGCTTTTTCAAGCAGAAATTTGCATCCTGTAGTACAAACTCAAAAAAGTTCTGGGACACTGTAAAGTCCATGGAGAATAAGAGCACCTCCTCCCAGCTGCCCACTGCACTGAGGCTAGGAAACATTGTCACCACCGATAAATCCATGATAATTGAGAATTTCAATAATGGCTACCCCTACCCCGGTCAACAGCCTTGCACTCCCCATAGCAACTCGCCCAAGCCCCCCCCCCCCCCCCCCCCCATTTCTCCTTCACCCAAATCCAATGTTCTTAAAGAGCTGCAAAACCTGGACCCCTACAAATCAGCCGGGCTAGACAATCTGGACCCTCTCTTTTTTAAATTATCTGCTGAAATTGTTGCAACCCCTATTACTAGCCTGTTTAACCTCTCTTTCGTATCTGAGATTCCAAAAGATTGGAAAGCTGCCGCGGTCATCCCCCTCTTCAAAGGGTGAGACGCTCTAGACCCAAACTGCTACAGACCTAAATCTAGCCTACCCTGCCTTTCTAAGGTCTTCGAAAGCCAAGTTAACAAACAGATTACCGACCATTTCGAATCCCACCGTACCTTCTCCGCTATGCAATCTGGTTTCAGAGCTGGTCATGGGTGCACCTCAGCCACGCTCAAGGTCCTAAACGATATCATAACTGCCATCGATAAGAGACATTACTGTGCAGCCGTATTCATCGACCTGGCCAAGGCTTTCGACTCTGTCAATCACCACATTCTTATTGGCAGACTCAACAGCCTTGGTTTCTCAAATGATTGCCTCGCCTGGTTCACCAACTACTTCTCTGATAGAGTTCAGTGTGTCAAATCGGAGGGCCTGTTGTCCGGACCGCTGGCAGTCTCTATGGGGGTGCCACAGGGTTCAATTCTCGGGACGATTCTCTTCTCTGTATACATCAATGATGTCGTTCTTGCTGCTGGTGATTCTTTGATCCACCTCTACGCAGACGACACCATTCTGTATACATCTGGCCCTTCTTTGGACACTGTGCTAACAAACCTCCAAACGAGCTTCAATGCCATACAACTCTCCTTCCGTGGGCTCCAACTGCTTTTAAATGCAAGTAAAACTAAATGCATCACTACTCTGGACAGTTCTGACTTAGAATATGTGGACAACTAGAATTACCTAGGTGTCTGGCTAGACTGTAAACTCTCCTTCCAGACTCACATTAAGCATCTCCAATCCAAAATTAAATCTAGAATCGGCTTCCTATTTCGCAACAAAGCCTCCTTCACTCATGCTGCCAAACATACCCTCGTAAAACTGACTATCCTACCGATCCTCGACTTCGGTGATGTCAATTATAAAATAGCCTCCAACACTCTACTCAACAAATTGGATGCAGTCTATCACAGTGCCATCCGTTTTATCACCAAAGCCCCATATATTACCCACCACTGTGACCTGTACGCTCTTATTGTGGGAAGCTTGTGGAAGGCTACCCAAAACGTTTGAACCAAGTTAAACAATTTAAAGGCAATGCTACCAAATACTAATTGAGTGTATGTAAACGTCTGACCCACTGGGAATGTGATGAAAGAAATCAAACTCTCTACTATTATTCTGACATTACACATTCTTAAAATAAAGTGGTGATCCTAACTGACCTAAGACAGGATATAGCAGAGGTAAGGCACAAAGGGAAACCCACTGAGAACAGAGTACTGATCTAGGATCAGATGATAAGGACAGGAAGGACCTGGACCTAGAACAGCACTCCTACTCTGGGATGCTTTGTGAGTACAGGCCCTAGGGATCTTTGACTCACCATGTTCATGAAACACTAAAATCATGACTCTTAAGGAGTCAGAGTACAGTTTGTATACAGATGCTTGTATTTGTACACATACTATTGGGAGTGGATGTGTATACTAGTGGCAGTATGTACAGTCATTAGAACACCCGTTTCCCTGGCTACTGGTGACCAGTGAGGAACAACTATCTTCTTTCCTCTTATTTGAATGGTTTACTTATTTTTACTCTCTCACTATTTTCTATAATGTCCATTCATTTCATCTGGTATTTTATCAATACAAATGCATTTCTTAGCATCAAAGGTTTGTGTGTGAGTTGTTTTTGTGGGTCAGACCAAGACAAAGTATGTTTGATTCAAATAAAGACCGATACTCACGCACACAGTGGAGCGGTCCATTGAAACTCACTAGCATTAGCCACGGCAGTGCTAACCGCTAGTTTAGAAGTAGCACAGTGCTTCAAAGCGCGTAAGTAGCAGCAGCAGTATTGGTTAGCAGTGGCAGCTGGCTGTACCAACTCTTACACTGTTGAAGATGCCCAGCTGGTAACAGTGGCAGGGTGTAGTCAGCAGGGAACAGCAGTGGCCTGAACAGGGCAGTTACTGATTAAAGGGACTACTGGTTGGCCCCCTGGTCCCTCTCCCTGCTGGGGGGTAATGATCTGTAGAGCTGCCCACACCCAGGGCTCCACAAGGCTGGTCCCTGTCATGAAACTCCGCCAGGGGACCCCCCAGTCCCATTGCCCACGGCCCCCTGCCAGCCTGACGGAGGAGAGCAGGGACCCATTCACTCAGCAGGGCAGGGCTCAGTCGAACACACACACACAGTACACACACAGTAAACACACAGTACACACACAGTACACAAACAGTACACAAACAGTACACAAACAGTCCAGAACCCCCAGTGTGTGTGTGATGGAGCCAGGAAGAGGACTTTCTCTATTTGTCACCACAGAGACGATAGAAGGAGTTGCTGTGAGAGCCAAGGAGATGATGGCCATCCTGCTATTGGGTAAGAACTAAAGCCAACTCCAATGAATCAGCCATACAACTGTTAGCTATCACTCTCAAATCACCTTCAGCTAAATTTTTTTTTAAAAAGAACGATGAACGATGAAATCTTTCCCTTTTGACCTCTTTCTTTCTTTCTCTCTCTCTCTCTTTTTTTCTCTCCTTCCTTGGTGTTTAAACACTAAGTCCACTATTCATTCTCTCTCCTACTATGAGTTAGTGAGGCTGGATATCAGCAGGTCAGGAATGGTAAACAATGGATCCCAGATCCATTACTCCTGGAACAAATGCTCTGGCTCCGCTCGCCTTGTCTAATTCTGCTCATTTAACATAGCCATTCGTCTTTGCAGCAGAAATCATTAAAAAGTAATCAAGGGCCGCAGATTGAGAGAAGGAGAGAGAGGGAGAGAGGGAGAGAGAGACAAGGAAAGAGAGAGAGAATTCACAGAGGTCTTGACAACAGTGGGACCTCTCCATCTTATTTAACTGTTACAGGAGGAGGAGACGAAATGCATTCTGGGGGCTGGTGAAACTTTTCCCGCGAGACAACTTTATTGACAACTCACTCTCTTTCCATCAACACTCTAGCTTTAAGCAACAGACTCACAGTCACACTCTCTCTAGTACTCCTCCACCAAATGCATTAAACCAAAGCACACACACATACACACACAGTGAAACATGGCTGACTTGCACTTTGCACTTCTTTTTGTTCTATTTTGTGTCGGAGCCCAGCTGAAAGCAAATTTAATTGAGGCCGGCGATACACAAAATGGGTCTAGAAATTCAGCAATTTACCGGCGTAAATTCCGTCAGAGTGTGAAAGGCCCTATCTCTGAGAGCTAATGATGAAGAGTGCACAGTGAGCACTCAGACTGTCGTGTCATTGGCTGCCGCCGTTAATGCAGTGGTATCGCCCTAGAAATGCCTGAGCAGGTGATAATAGCAGTTATTAGAGTTGTAAACACTCCCGAATACAGGCGAGAGCAGGGGAGGTGTCCGGTGTAAGTGGCGGGAGGTGTTCTTGATGACTCTGCAGCTCTAGTGTGATAATAGTACACTAGTCATCTTCCTATAAAGAGACTGATCTAAGGAACAGTTTCTCTCATTCCTCTCACTGATTGTGATGATAGAGGACATATTGAGCATTTTTGGACCTTGAGTGCATCAGGGTGTCCTGAGTGAAATAGTGAAAGGAACTTAAAGTTGCCATGATGCACACTGGTCAAAAACTGGTTGAATCAACGTTGTTTCAATGTAATTTCAACCCCAAAAATCTATTTGATGACGTTGAATCAACGTGGAAAACAGATTGGATTATCAAAAAGTCCCCCAACTTTTAACATAAATCTAATGACATGGTGACATTCTTGGTTGATTTCACGTTAGTTGACAACTCAACCAAATATAAGTCAAAACTAGACGTTGAACTGCCGTCTGTGCCCAGTGGATGCTCTCTATTGAATGGTCCACTACTAGGCCCTGCCATATTGCTGAAACTGTAGAATTGATCAAATAAAATGGTATTAATGTACAGACTGAATTGACATGGAAACTATCCCAAATCTTCTTCCCCTGTACTGCTGTCCTGTCTCTGTTACGAACAGATCCACACATTCAAGGTCTTGTAGAGGGTCTGGAGAGGGCTGTAAAGGGGCTCAGTCGTGCCCCTGAAACGGGTCAGGGGGTTTCCCCATTAATCGAGGGGCGGCCCCCATGGATCGAGAGGGCCAGAGCATTTAACCCTGTGCGTTCCGCCACGTCACTCTCATCACTGACCCAAAACCGCTGACTCCTGTGTCGGCTGTGACTCGTGTCACCCCACATTCAAGTCTGCAGGCCAGGGTCCTACAAACACAAATAACACGCTCATACACGCTCACACACACACACACTGAAGTAGCAGAAGCATGTGGGCCGTCCGGCGTGTGCAGAGGGAGTCTCAGAGGCGTGAGGCCATGCTGACGTTGACGAATGATCTGCCAGACGCTGTCCTACTCATGTGTGACTCCCCTTTACCCCAGTGAGGGAGGGCTGTGTGTTTGGTTATGAAAGGGTAGATTCTCTTTGTATACGTGTTTGTTCCAGTGTGTGTGTGGGGGGTGGGGGGGGGGGGGGGGTTGTGCATATGCATATGTGTGTAAGGTTGTAAAAGAGTTGATTATCTTTCTATGTGTGTTTGTTCCAGTGTGTGTGTGTGTAAGGTTGTAAAAGAGTTGATTATCTTTCTATGTGTGTTTGTGCATGTATGCGTGCTGCTGTGCGTGTGTTCACGCAGTAAATTGTAAATAACACATGCAGTAGTTCTACAAACAAACCTTGGCTGGATGGCATTAGGTATGTTAGGCCCTGCTTCAATCTAAATGGAAATATAAACTGTATCTCTCTCCCTCCCTCCTGTTTGAGGATTGGTGTTCACTTCACAGGAACGATTCAGTGTTTGTGTCCAAATGGCACCCTAACCCCTACATAGTGCACTACTTTTGACCAGAGCTCATATGAGCTCTGGTCAAAAGTAGTGCAATATAATGGGAATAGGGCGCCATAAGATGTAAACAGTCACATGACAATGAAATGTCACTAAAAAAGCTTCTTCTCGAGGCCTCTTCATAGAAGAGTGGAAAACACCTATCACAAGCTGTCACCTCCGATCACGTCAAATCAAAGGCCTCTCTGGTGAGTTAAAGTGCAGATCATAGCCAATCAGCACCCGCTGTTAGTGTTTACATCAGTGAATGCATCCAACCAACTACTTCTCTAATGGAATGATGCACAAATTGAGAGCGGAATGTCATAGTTCCTCACAGAGAGATGCTTATTTACAACCTCAGCTCTCTATAACTGGAAAAAGACCAGCATGTATTGTATTCTTATTCACATACAGTATCATGCATGATGAACTAATGAAAGGGTTTGGATAATGTATGGATCAAGCCAACAGCATGTGCACAGTAGGGTTGAATATTTTCCCGGTATTTTACAAATGTCCCATCCCAAGAACAAATCACTTTTCTCCAGGGAAACGCCGGTATTTCTCGCCAAAACCGGAAGTGACATTTTAAAGCATATAAAACATATACATGTATGGATTTGATTAGAGGTTTGATCGGCAACAAAGTTCAAGCCTTATGCTACCTGAGTCTGATGAGCCATACATTAAAGACATTTTATGATCCCTAGCCCAACGATTGTGCCATTATCCAATACAGAGCCTGAAAAATAGGCTACTACACATTATGCACGACAGAAAAACATAAAAGTCTATAATGTGGACTGCAGTTTATTACTGTATTGAATTATACTGTATTATATGGACTAACTTTACAGACATGGTTCAAACCATCAAGCTGGGAGAGAACATGCTATGCTGGTGCAGGACAGGCGGCCTAAAACGTGACAATTACAGGCTAGAAAATATAATAGGGTCTATTTTCAATGTTTAGAATTAGTAGGCTGATGCATATATAGGCTACCTTTTATAATATTTCCCGTAATGTCGTGTGACGTCCATATTAGCCTACCTCCTCTATCTGTTGTCGCTTCATTCCCACATTCCTTCCTCGCTATCAACAGTTAAATGAAATAAGTTTCATTGCCCTTATCTTCATCATTGTAATGACATGCTTGAATACTATTGGACCAGAAGATGCCGACGGCTGTCACATCTCTTCACGAAGGCTGACTGGTTATTGATCTGAATAAATAACTGCTATAACCTACCACCATCGCACTCTGTTCTTTCAAACTCCCCGTGCGTTCTATTGGCTGCTGTATTTAACAGTCACCTAACAAGAGCAAGCTTGCATCCCTCTTCAAATATTCTATTAGTATAAGAAATGCTTAAAAAAACGTCCATCAAGCAATTCTAGGCTATCTTTTCCTGGGACAGCAAGAGCTAAGGGGCATTTCTTTAAAGGAGAGAAGCCAGCGGAATGCAGGTGCATACTGCCCAAGAGACAAAGGCTGTAAGTTAGAAGCTTACGCATAACCCATCATTCATTAGCTAAATATAAGGCTAATACTGCATTGCATTAATTGGAATTACCTGGATTTCTGGATAAATTGGTCATCAAATTTGATCTGATCTTCATCTAAGTCACAACATTAGACAAACACAGTCTGCTTAAACTAATAACACACAATCAATTATACGTTTTCATGTCTTTATTGAACACACCGTGTAAACATTCACAGTGCAGGGTGGGAAAAGTATGTGAACCCTTGGATTTAATAACTGGTTGACTCTCCTTTGGCAGCAATAACCTCAACCAAACGTTTTCTGTAGTTGCGGATCAGACCTGCACAACGGTCAAGAGGCATTTTGGACCATTCCTCTTTACAAAACTGTTTCAGTTCAGCAATATTCTTGGGATGTCTGGTGTGAACCGTTCTCTTGAGGTCATGCCACACCATCTCAATCGGGTTGAGGTCAGGACTGACTGGGCCACTCCAGAAGGCGTATTTTCTTCTGTTGAAGCCATTTTGTTGTTGATTTACTTCTGTGTTTTGGGTTGTTGTCCTGTTGCATCACCCAACTTCTGTTGAGCTTCAATTGGCGGACGGATAGCCTAACATTCTCCTGCAAAATGTCTTGATAAACTTGGGATTTCATTTTTCCTTTGATGATAGCAAGATGTCCAGGCCCTGGGGCAGCAAAGCAGCCCCAAATCATGATGCTCCCGCCACCATACTTTACAGTTGGGATGAGGTTTTGATGTTGGTGTGCTGTGCCATTTTCTCTCCACACATAGTGTTGTGTGTTCCATCCAAACAACTCAACGTTAGTTTCATCTGTCCACAGAATATTTTGCCAGTAGTGCTGTGGAACATCCAGGTTCACTTTTGCAAACTTTAGACGTGCGGCAATGTTGTTTTTGGACAGCAGTGGCTTCTTCCGTGGTGTCCTCCCATGAACACCATTCTTGTTTAGTGTTTTACGTATCGTAGACTCGTCAAAAGAGACGTTAGCATGTTCCAGAAATGTCTCTAAGTCTTTAGCTGACACTCTAGGATTCTTCTTAACCTCATTGAGCATTCTGCACTGTGCGCTTGCAGTCAGTGCTGATCTTCCTCCATTTATAGACAACGTGTCTTACCGTGGACTGATGAACATCAAGGCTTTTAGAGATACTTTTGTAACCCTTTCCAGCTTTATGCAAGTCAACAATTCTTAACACCAGGCAATACTTCTTGCGAATAGCAAACTCTAATTTTGTGAATGTTTTTTATAGGGCAAGGCGGCCCTAACCAACATCTCCAATCTCGTCTCATTGATAGGACTTTTGGAGAAGTCATTAGCCTAGGGGTTCACATACTTTTTCCAACCTACACTGTGAATGTTTAAATTACGTATTCAATATAGACAAGAAAAATACAATAATTTGTGTGTGATTAGTTTAAGCACACTGTGTTTGTCTAATGTTGTGACTTAGATGAAGATCAGATCAAATTGATGACCAATTTATGCAGAAATCCAGGTAATTCCAAAGGGTTCACATACTTTTTCTTGCCACTGTATGCAGTGCATTTGGAAAGTATTCAGACCCCTTCACTTTTTCCACTTTGTTACGTTACAGCCTTATTCTCAAATTATTATTATTTAAATGTCCTCATCAATCTACACACAATAGCCCATAATGACAAAGTGAAAACAAAAATGTCTAAAAACATGTTTTTGCTTCGTCATTATGGGGTATTGTGTGTAGATTGAAGAGGAGAAAAAAAACAATTTCAATCAATTTTAGAATAAGGCTGTAACGTAACAAAATGTGAAAAAAGTCAAGGGGTCTGAATACTTTCCAAATGCACTGTGTGTGTGTGTGTGTTTGTATATACACTACCGTTCTACATTTTGGGGTCACTTGGAAAAACCCTTTTTTCTGAAAGAAAAGCACATTTTTTGTCCATTAAAATAACATCAAATTGATCAGAAATACAGTGTAGACATTGTTAATGTTGTAAATGACTATTGTAGCTGGAAATGGCAGATTTTTTATGGAATATCTACATAGGCGTACAGAGGCCCATTATCAGCAACCATCACTCGTGTTCCAATGGCACGTTGTGTTAGCTAATCCAAGTTTATCATTTTATAAGGCTAATTGATCATTAGAAAACCCTTTTGCAATTATATTAGCACAGCTGAAAACTGTTGTCCTGATTAAAGAAGCAATAAAACTGGCCTTCTTTAGACTAGTTGAGTATCTGGAGCATCAGTATTTGTGGGTTCGATTACAGGCTCAAAATGGCCAGAAACAAAGGACTTTCTTCTGAAACTCGTCAGTCTATTCTTGATCTGAGAAATGAAGGCTCTTCCATGCGAGAAATTGCCAAGAAACTGAAGATCTCGTACAACGCTGTGTACTACTCCCTTCACAGAACAGCGCAAACGGGCTCTAACCAGAATAGAAAGAGTGGGAGGCCCCGGTGCACAACTGAGCAAGAGGACAGGTACATTAGTGTCTAGTTTGAGAAACATAAGCCTCACAAGTCCTCAACTTGCAGCTTCATTAAATAGTACCCGCAAATCACCAGTCTCAACGTCAACAGTGGAGAGGCGACTCCAGGATGCTGGGCTTCTAGGCAGAGTTCCTCTCTCCAGTGTCTGTGTTCTTTTGCCCATCAATCTTTGTTATTAATGGCCAGTCTGAGATATGGCTTTTTCTTTGCAACTCTGCCTAGAAGACCAGCATCCCAGAGTCGCCTCTTCACTGTTGACGTTGAGACTGGTGTTTTGCTGTTCTGAACTGACTTGCCTAGTTAAATAAAGGTTCAATCAAAAACATTTAAAAATAACCAGCATGGCTACCCCTGCATTCTGCAGCGATACGCCATCCCATTTGGTTTGCGCTTAGTGGGACTATCATTTGTCTTTCAACAGGACAATGACCCAACACACATCCAGGCTGTGTAAGGGCTATTTGACCAAGAAGGAGAGTGATGGAGAGCTGCATCAGATGACCTGGCCTCCACAATCACCCGACCTCAACCCAATTGAGATGGTTTGGGATGAGTTGGACCGCAGAGTGATTCCATATGTGTTATTTGATAGTTTTGATGTCTTCACTATTATTCTACAATGTAGAAAATTGTAAAAATAAAGAAAAACCCTAGAATGAGTATGTGTCCAAACTTTGACTGGTACTGTATATCTTGAAGATGATTCGGCCAATCTATTTTGGATGAAATGTTAATAGAATTGATGGAGAGAGAGAACGACAGAGAGTGCTCACGTGCACACTCATTTAAAGCAATGATATTCGAGAGATAGGCTGTTTTAAAACTCCGCAGCTGCAATTTTGCATCTTTACAATGAAAAAATAAGGTGACCCCCAAAAGCCAGATGGAAATGTGTAAATTAGATACGTATTCAATCCTGATATTAATGTAGCATAAGCTATGCTGCAGCAAATGTAGTCCTACCTTTCACTAGAAAAATAGTGACCAGATTGAGAGGAACCATGCATTGTAAACTGCGTTCCATATGGAGATGGTCTGTCCCCACTCGGGGTGTTGATGATTCATCATGCAGATAGCAGAGTAGGCCGTGGTCCATAGAGAAGACAGATTTAGACACAGCACATCATTTAACAGTTCTATTTAACGTCATGCTGTTCATAGAAAATATTTATTATCATTTACCGGTTTCTCGCGGGAAATCTCGGGAAATGTCAGTGGCCCGGTTTCCGCTATTCAACAGTGCACAGCTAAAGACATGCCACATGCAGTAAGATGACAAATCTTGTGTATTTGACTGTAATCACAGGGGGGGGGGGTCACAACATGAAAGAGCAGAATGTGCTTTGCCAGAGTGGGTTAAAACCCTTACCATCATCACCACCATCGCCTTGGATGCTGTGTGTGCTTATATCACACTCACCTTTTAACAGATGGCTCCCCAACATACACACACACACACACACACACACACACACACACACACACACACACACACACACACACACACACACACACACACACACACACACACACACACACACACACACACACACACACAGAGTTTTGTCTCCGACCCTAACACTAGTCCTGAGAATGTTGTGGTTTCCCCAGACAGCATTCTATGTCAAACCTCCTAATCATCCCTCGCGCTTTCTCCCTCCTTTCTCCTCAGGGGGTTACCACGGTGATGGCAGCATCATTACACCCCGGCGGAGGGGAAGCGGCGGAACCTGCCCACAACAAAGCATCACCCATGGCAACCACTGGGTTGGGTGATCAGGTTATAGATGTAGAGATGTTCACTCAGTGGGGTCGTCTGTGTGTGTGTACTGTGTGTGTGTGTGTGTGTACACTGTGTGTGTCTGAAAGTGTCTGTGAGCATGTGTACTGTGTGTGTTTGTGTACCGTGTGTGTACTGTGTATGTGTGTACTGTGCGTGTACTGTGTGTGTGTGTGTACTGTGTATGTGTGTACTGTGCGTGTACTGTGTGTGTGTGTGTATGTGTGTACTGTGCATGTACTGTGTGTGTGTGTGTACTGTGCATGTACTGTGTGTGTGTGTGTACTGTGTATGTGTGTACTGTGCGTGTACTGTGTGTGTGTGTGTGTGTGTTTACTGTGTGTGTTTGTGTGCTGTGTGTGTTTGCGTACTGTGTGTGTGTGTGTGTGTGTGTGTGTGTGTGTGTGTGTGTGTGTGTACACTGTGTGTGTGTGTGTACTGTGTGTGTGTGTGTACTGTGTGTTTACTGTGTGTGTTTGTGTACTGTGTGTGTTTGTGTACTGTGTGTGTTGTGTACTGTGTGTGTTTGTGTACTGTGTGTCAATCCAATTTATTAACAAATGTATATATAAAGTCCTTCTTACATCAGCTGATATCTCAAAGTGCTGTACAGAAACCAGCCTAAAACCCCAAACAGCAAGCAATGCAGGTGTAGAAGCACGGTGGCTTGGAAAAACTCCCTAGAAAGGCCAGAACCTAGGAAGAAACCTAGAGAGGAACCAGGCTATGAGGGGTGGCCAGTCATCTTCTGGCTGTGCGGGGTGGAGATTATAACAGAACATGTCCAAGATGTTCAAATGTTCATTGATGACCAGCAGGGTCAAATAATAATAATCACAGTGGTTGTCGAGGGTGCAGCACCTCAGGAGTAAAATGTCAGTTGGCTTTTCATAGCCGATCATTCAGAGTATCTCTTCCGCTCCTGCTGTCTCTAGAGAGTTGAAAATAGCAGGTCTGGGACAGGTAGTACGTCCGGTGAACACGTCCGGTGTGTGTGTGCTGTGTGTGTTTGTGTGCTGTGTGTATTGTGTGTGTAATGTGTGTGTGTGTGTGTGTACTGTGTGTGTGTGTACTGTGTGTGTTTGTGTACTGTGTGTGTTTGTGTACTGTGTATGTGTGTGTACTGTGTGTTCTGTGTGTGTGTACTGTGGATGTGTACTGTGTGTATTGTGTGTAATGTGTGTGTGTGTGTGTGTACTGTATGTGTGTGTACTGTGTGTGTGTGTACTATGTGTGTACCCCCAAAAAGGTTCCATATGGACCTAATGGAGCACAGAGAGGGACCCCCCCCCCACAGAAGGCAATGAAATACATATCACCATGGTGCTAATGAAGATGTACACACACACATCCCCTCTCTCTCCCTCCTTTCTCCTCAGGGGGTTACCACGGTGATGGTCGCATCATTACACTCTGGAGGAGGGGCGGAGGCGGAACCCCGCCCACTCAAAGGATCACCCATGGCAACCACTGAGTTGGGTGATCAGGTTATAGATGGAGATGTTCACTCAGCAGGGTCGTGTGTGTGCGTACTGTGTGAGTGAGTGTGTACTGTATGAGTGTGTGAGAGAGAGTGTGTGTGTATACTATGTGTGTCTGTGAGTGTACAATGAGATTCATTATCATAGCACCACACACATCATGTTATTTTTCATCTAACTTCTCATGCAAGCCACATGACAGCTGGAACTTGTATCATAGGCTCAAAGTAAACTCCCTTTTCCTTCGAACCAACAGACAGTTTTGAACAGGTCTGACATTCCAACTTCCCTGCTCCTCTTTCCTCAGACAAACAGTAGTGTTGTTTGTCCCAACACACACTATCCTTCAGCAGCCACACTGCTAGGAGCCGGTTATACCTTGAGACAAACCGCCCGTCTCTCTCCCTCTCTCTCTAGATATACTCTGAACACACACACACTGAGGTGTGAAAACAGGTCAAAGGGATTTTAGGTACAGCACAAATCGTAGAGATTCATTCATTTTTATAAGGTGCAAAATCTAAAATGTGAACAGCTGTAAAACAGTCAACGAGGTGGTCAGGATCAATCCATTTTATGACAGATAAAGGAGCGCTGCATTCCAAACAACATGTGGGGAAATGGATTCACATCTAAATGGATTGTTTTATTGCATATGGCCTTATAAAGTTGGGTGTTCAACCATTTTTTTTTTACGGTGGAGTCTCATTTAGTCGTAAACACCAGAATAACTTGAGTGTTTACTAGTGCGTGTGTGTGTTTATAGGTAAACCTGTGGTGTGTGTGTGTTTGTAGGTAAACCTGTGGTGTGTGTGTGTTTATAGGTAAACCTGTGGTGTGTGTGTGTTTATAGGTAAACCTGTGGTGTGTGTGTGTTTATAGGTAAACCTGTGGTGTGTGTGTGTTTGTAGGTAAACCTGTGGTGTGTGTGTGTTTGTAGGTAAACCTGTGGTGTGTGTGTGTTTGTAGGTAAACCTGTGGTGTGTGTGTGTTTATAGGTAAACCTGTGGTGTGTGTGTGTTTATAGGTAAACCTGTGGTGTGTGTGTGTTTATAGGTAAACCTGTGGTGTGTGTGTGTTTGTAGGTAAACCTGTGGTGTGTGTGTGTTTGTAGGTAAACCTGTGGTGTGTGTGTGTTTGTAGGTAAACCTGTGGTGTGTGTGTGTTTATAGGTAAATCTGTGTCCACAGTTTTAGGTTGAGCCTGTGTCTGAGAATGTACAATATCTGTGTTCGAATGTGTGGATCCGCGTGTGTGTGTCCAATGTGTGTGTGCATCCACCCAGTCTGTCTCCCCACCTTCGTCCTGTGCTCTCTCAGACACCCAGTCTGTCTCCCCACCTTCGTCCTGTGCTCTCTCAGACACCCAGTCTGTCTCCCCACCTTCGTCCTGTGCTCTCTCAGACACCCAGTCTGTCTCCCCACCTTCGTCCTGTGCTCTCTCAGACACCCAGTCTGTCTCCCCACCTTCGTCCCGTGCTCTCAGACACCCAGTCTGTCTCCCCACCTTCGTCCTGTGCTCTCTCAGACACCCAGTCTGTCTCCCCACCTTCGTCCTGTGCTCTCTCAGACACCCAGTCTGTCTTTCGTCCTGTGTTCTCTCAGACAACCAGTCTGTCCCCCCACCTTCGTCCTGTGCTCACTCAGACACCCAGTCTGTCTCCCCACCTTCGTCCTGTGCTCTCTCAGACACCCAGTCTGTCTCCCCACCTTCGTCCTGTGCTCTCTCAGACACCCAGTCTGTCTCCCCACCTTCGTCCTGTGCTCTCTCAGACACCCAGTCTGTCTCCCCACCTTCGTCCTGTGCTCTCTCAGACACCCAGTCTGTCTCCCCACCTTCGTCCTGTGCTCTCTGACACCCAGTCTGTCTCCCCACCTTCGTCCTGTGCTCTCTCAGACACCCAGTCTGTCTTTCGTCCTGTGCTCTCTCAGACACCCAGTCTGTCTCCCCACCTTCGTCCTGTGCTCTCTCAGACACCCAGTCTGTCTCCCCACCTTTGTCCTGTGCTCTCTCAGACACCCAGTCTGTTTCCCCACCTTGGTCCTGTGCTCTCTCAGACACCCAGAGGAGTCCTGTGGTCCCAATCACACATCAACACAATGCAGCTAACTGGGGATTGTTCTGTGATTGCCGGTTGTTGTCCCCCCAGCCGTGAGAGGTGCTTAATAATGGGCTCCCAAACCCACCACCGCAGGAGCCAATCAGCAGGCAGCTGATAAACACATCAACAAACACACCGAATAAAAAGGTCAGTGTCATTAGACAACCGTTTGTGGGGGTGGAAGGGTGGGAAGTTGGGATAGTGTGTGTGTGTGTGTGTGTGTGTGTGTGTGTGTGTGTGTGTGTGTGTGTGTGTGTGTGTGTGTGTGTGTGTGTATGTAAATAAGCAGAGGGAAATTAAAAAGGTCAAATTCATTAGCAGACCATTGGCATATGAACACATCTGTAATTCAGGGTGCACTCCGGCAAATGACGTGGCTACAGATATAATCAGCGTTCCATCCAGCCCCAGTCAAGAGGTTAACACAAACACCCTTCAATGGACACATTACTGGGCTGTGTCCCAAAATGGCCTTCTACTCCCTATACAGGGTACTATTCATCACCAGAACCCTATAGGCCCTGGTCAAAAGTAGTGCACTATGTAGGGAATAGGCTGGCTGGTAACGAATCTGAACGGCACTTAACATCCCACAGTGTGAACAAACAGCTTGGATTGGTTGTTTAATGTAATTATGGCTTTGGTTTGGCCTTGGCTTGTACAGAATCCAAACATACACACACACACACACACACACACACACACACAGAGTCAGGAGACATGGACATAACGTCACAACAGGAGACATGGACATAACGTCACAACAGGACAACAGGAGACATGGACATAATGTCACAACAGGAGACATGGACATAATGTCACAACAGGAGACATGGACATAACGTCACAACAGGAGACATGGACATAACGTCACAACAGGAGACATGGACATAACGTCACAACAGGACAACAGGAGACATGGACATAATGTCACAACAGGAGACATGGACATAACGTCACAACAGGAGACATGGACATAACGTCACAACAGGACAACAGGAGACATGGACATAACGTCACAACAGGAGACATGGACATAATGTCACAACAGGAGACATGGACATAATGTCACAACAGGACAACAGGACAAAAGGAGACATGGACATAATGTCACAACAGGAGACATGGACATAACGTCCCAACAGGAGACATGGACATAACGTCACAACAGGAGACATGGACATAACGTCACAACAGGAGACATGGACATAATGTCACAACAGGACAACAGGAGACATGGACATAACGTCACAACAGGAGACATGGACATAACGTCACAACAGGACAACAGGAGACATGGACATAATGTCACAACAGGACAACAGGAGACATGGACATAATGTCACAACAGGAGACATGGACATAATGTCACAACAGGAGACATGGACATAATGTCACAACAGGAGACATGGACATAATGTCACAACAGGACAACAGGAGACATGGACATAATGTCACAAAAGGAGACATGGACATAACGTCCCAACAGGAGACATGGACATAATGTCACAAAAGGAGACATGGACATAACGTCACAAAAGGAGACATGGACATAATGTCACAACAGGAGACATGGACATAACGTCACAACAGGAGACATGGACATAACGTCACAACAGGAGACATGGACATAACGTCACAACAGGAGACATGGACATAACGTCACAACAGGACAACAGGAGACATGGACATAACGTCCCAACAGGAGACATGGACATAACGTCACAACAGGAGACATGGACATAACGTCACAACAGGACAACAGGAGACATGGACATAACGTCCCAACAGGAGACATGGACATAACGTCACAACAGGACAACAGGAAACATGGACATAACGTCACAACAGGACAACAGGAGACATGGACATAACGTCACAACAGGACAACAGGAGACATGGACATAACGTCACAACAGGACAACAGGAGACATGGACATAACGTCACAACAGGACAACAGGAGACATGGACATAACGTCACAACAGGAGACATGGACATAACGTCACAACAGGAGACATGGACATAACGTCACAACAGGAGACATGGACATAACGTCACAACAGGAGACATGGACATAACGTCACAACAGGAGACATGGACATAACGTCACAACAGGAGACATGGACATAACGTCACAACAGGAGACATGGACATAACGTCACAACAGGAGACATGGACATAACGTCACAACAGGAGACATGGACATAACGTCACAACAGGAGACATGGACATAACGTCACAACAGGAGACATGGACATAACGTCACAACAGGACAACAGGAGACATGGACATAACGTCCCAACAGGAGACATGGACATAACGTCACAACAGGAGACATGGACATAACGTCCCAACAGGAGACATGGACATAACGTCACAACAGGAGACATGGACATAACGCCACAACAGGACAACAGGAGACATGGACATAACGTCCCAACAGGAGACATGGACATAACGTCACAACAGGACAACAGGAGATATGGACATAACGTCCCAACAGGAGACATGGACATAACGTCACAACAGGAGACATGGACATAACGTCACAACAGGAGACATGGACATAACGTCCCAACAGGAGACATGGACATAACGTCACAACAGGACAACAGGAGACATGGACATAACGTCACAACAGGACAACAGGAGACATGGACATAACGTCCCAACAGGAGACATGGACATAACGTCACAACAGGAGACATGGACATAACGTCCCAACAGGAGACATGGACATAACGTCACAACAGGAGACATGGACATAACGCCACAACAGGACAACAGGAGACATGGACATTACGTCACAACAAGAGACATGGACATAACGTCACAACAGGAGACATGGACATAACGTCCCAACAGGAGACATGGACATAATGTCACAACAGGAGACATGGACATAACGTCCCAACAGGAGACATGGACATAACGTCACAACAGGAGACATGGACATAACGTCCCAACAGGAGACATGGACATAATGTCACAACAGGAGACATGGACATAACGTCCCAACAGGAGACATGGACATAACGTCACAACAAGAGACATGGACATAACGTCACAACAGGAGACATGGACATAACGTCACAACAGGAGACATGGACATAACGTCACAACAGGAGACATGGACATAACGTCACAACAGGAGACATGGACATAACGTCACAACAGGAGACATGGACATAACGTCACAACAGGAGACATGGACATAATGTCACAACAGGACAACAGGAGACATGGACATAACGTCACAACAGGACAACAGGAGACATGGACATAACGTCACAACAGGACAACAGGAGACATGGACATAATGTCACAACAGGAGACATGGACATAACGTCACAACAGGAGACATGGACATAACGTCACAACAGGAGACATGGACATAACGTCACAACAGGAGACATGGACATAACGTCACAACAGGAGACATGGACATAACGTCACAACAGGAGACATGGACATAACGTCACAACAGGACAACAGGAGACATGGACATAACGTCACAACAGGACAACAGGAGACATGGACATAATGTCACAACAGGAGACATGGACATAACGTCACAACAGGAGACATGGACATAATGTCACAACAGGAGACATGGACATAACGTCACAACAGGAGACATGGACATAATGTCACAACAGGAGACATGGACATAATGTCACAACAGGACAACAGGAGACATGGACATAACGTCACAACAGGACAACAGGAGACATGGACATAATGTCACAACAGGAGACATGGACATAATGTCACAACAGGAGACATGGACATAATGTCACAACAGGAGACATGGACATAACGTCACAACAGGAGACATGGACATAACGTCACAACAGGAGACATGGACATAACGTCACAACAGGAGACATGGACATAATGTCACAACAGGACAACAGGAGACATGGACATAATGTCACAACAGGACAACAGGAGACATGGACATAACGTCACAACAGGAGACATGGACATAATGTCACAACAGGAGACATGGACATAACGTCCCAACAGGAGACATGGACATAACGTCACAACAGGACAACAGGAGACATGGACATAATGTCACAACAGGACAACAGGAGACATGGACATAATGTCACAACAGGACAACAGGAGACATGGACATAATGTCACAACAGGACAACAGGAGACATGGACATAATGTCACAACAGGAGACATGGACATAATGTCACAACAGGACAACAGGAGACATGGACATAATGTCACAACAGGACAACAGGAGACATGGACATAATGTCACAACAGGACAACAGGAGACATGGACATAACGTCACAACAGGAGACATGGACATAACGTCACAACAGGACAACAGGAGACATGGACATAATGTCACAACAGGACAACAGGAGACATGGACATAACGTCACAACAGGAGACATGGACATAATGTCACAACAGGAGACATGGACATAACGCCACAACAGGAGACATGGACATAATGTCACAACAGGAGACATGGACATAACGTCACAACAGGAGACATGGACATAACGTCACAACAGGAGACATGGACATAACGTCACAACAGGAGACATGGACATAACGTCACAACAGGACAACAGGAGACATGGACATAATGTCACAACAGGAGACATGGACATAACGTCACAACAGGAGACATGGACATAACGTCACAACAGGAGACATGGACATAACGTCACAACAGGAGACATGGACATAACGTCACAACAGGAGACATGGACATAACGTCACAACAGGAGACATGGACATAACGTCACAACAGGACAACAGGAGACATGGACATAACGTCACAACAGGAGACATGGACATAATGTCACAACAGGAGACATGGACATAACGTCACAACAGGACAACAGGAGACATGGACATAATGTCACAACAGGACAACAGGAGACATGGACATAACGTCACAACAGGAGACATGGACATAACGTCACAACAGGACAACAGGAGACATGGACATAATGTCACAACAGGAGACATGGACATAACGCCACAACAGGACAACAGGAGACATAATGTCACAACAGGACAACAGGAGACATGGACATAACGTCACAACAGGAGACATGGACATAACGTCACAACAGGAGACATGGACATAACGTCACAACAGGAGACATGGACATAACGTCACAACAGGAGACATGGACATAACGTCCCAACAGGAGACATGGACATAACGTCACAACAGGAGACATGGACATAATGTCACAACAGGAGACATGGACATAACGCCACAACAGGACAACAGGAGACATAATGTCACAACAGGACAACAGGAGACATGGACATAACGTCACAACAGGAGACATGGACATAATGTCACAACAGGAGACATGGACATAACGTCACAACAGGAGACATGGACATAACGTCACAACAGGAGACATGGACATAATGTCACAACAGGAGACATGGACATAATGTCACAACAGGACAACAGGAGACATGGACATAACGTCCCAACAGGAGACATGGACATAACGTCACAACAGGAGACATGGACATAACGTCCCAACAGGAGACATGGACATAACGTCACAACAGGAGACATGGACATAATGTCACAACAGGAGACATGGACATAATGTCACAACAGGACAACAGGAGACATGGACATAACGTCACAACAGGAGACATGGACATAACGTCACAACAGGACAACAGGAAACATGGACATAATGTCACAACAGGAGACATGGACATAACGTCACAACAATATTTCAAGAGCAAAATGACTGGATATCATTCAGTGGTGGCTTCCTCACCCTGGCGTGTGTGCATGCATGCCTCTGTATGTGTGTGTGCGTGCATGCATGCCTGTGTCTGTGTCTGTGTGTGTGTGTGTGTGTGTGTGTGTGTGTGTGTGTGTGTGTGTGTGTGTGTGTGTGTGTGTGTGTGTGTGTGTGTGTAGGGACCCCAATCCAAGAGATTAATGGAGCCAATCTCCAGTTCTGGTCTGTAGAGTGACCACCCTCCTGGATAGAGGAGACTAATTAAATAAATCAATCAGGGGGAACAGGAACACTGGACAGATAGCATCACACTGCTACCACCACTAACCAGAGAGAGAGAAGAAGGAAGGAAGGAAGGTAGAGGGAGAGAAAGGGTAGGAGGGTTAAACAAAATGAAAAAAGATGACCAGTAAACAGGCAGGGAGAGGAGAACAAGAGGAGGGAGCAACAAGAGGAGAGAAACAGACAGAGAGAATACATGCCTCTCTTTCTTATTTATAACCCCTGCAGGGCCTTCTGACCAATCACCTGGGTGCATGTTATCACAAAGAAACATGATTGGATCATACACTCTACATACAGGACTACAATGACACACTGGTGTTATCATTGGGCCTGTGTCCTGGCCGACTGATAGCCATACAGTCTCATACTAATATCATCATTACTATCATACACACACTGCTGGGGCCTAGTGATAGGTAGGATGTTTAACATATCATTATTATTGTATGGCTGCTATATGAAAACATGATGTCGGTTGGATGTGTTATCAGGTCTGTTGCCAGGACTGGGGTGTTAAATTCACCTTGACCCCCCCTCTAAAGTCACAAGCCCATGTCAGTATCATCAGGTCAGAGTTCATTGATTGCCCATATGAGGGAGACATTCAGAATTTGGGTGCTATATACTGACATACAGTGCATTAGGGAAGGTATTCAGAACCCTTGAATTTTTCAACATTTTGTTACGTTACAGCCTTATTCTAAAATGGATTAAATGTTTTTTTCCCCTCATCAATCTACACACAATACCCCAAAATGACATATCGTTCCTGTATCGTGTCAGAGCCCACGTCTCTAGATAACGCATCATTCCTGTATCGTATCAGAGCCCATGTCTCTAGATAACGTATCGTTCCTGTATGGTATCAGAGCCCATGTCTCTAGATAACGTATCGTTCCTGTATCGTATCAGAGCCCATGTCTCTAGATAACGTATCGTTCCTGTATGGTATCAGAGCCCATGTCTCTAGATAACGTATCGTTCCTGTATCGTATCAGAGCCATGTCTCTAGATAACTCATCGTTCCTGTATGGTATCAGAGCCCATGTCTCTAGATAACGTATCGTTCCTGTATCGTATCAGAGCCCATGTCTCTAGATAACGTATCGTTCCTGTATCGTATCAGAGCCCATATCTAGATAACGTATCGTTCCTGTATGGTATCAGAGCCCATGTCTCTAGATAACGTATCGTTCCTGTATCGTATCAGAGCCCATGTCTCTAGATAACGTATCGTTCCTGTATCGTATCAGAGCCATGTCTCTAGATAACGTATCGTTCCTGTATGGTATCAGAGCCCATGTCTCTAGATAACGTATCATTCCTGTATCGTATCAGAGCCCATGTCTCTAGATAACGTATCGTTCCTGTATCGTATCAGAGCCCATATCTAGATAACGTATCGTTCCTGTATCGTATCAGAGCCCATATCTAGATAACGTATCGTTCCTGTATCGTATCAGAGCCCATATCTAGATAACGTATCGTTCCTGTATCGTATCAGAGCCCATATCTAGATAACGTATCGTTCCTGTATCGTATCAGAGCCCATATCTAGATAACGCATCGTTCCTGTATCGTATCAGAGCCCATATCTAGATAACGTATCGTTCCTGTATGGTATCAGAGCCCATATCTAGATAACGCATCGTTCCTGTATCGTATCAGAGCCCATATCTAGATAACGTATCGTTCCTGTATCGTATCAGAGCCCATGTCTCTAGATAACGTATCGTTCCTGTATGGTATCAGAGCCCATATCTAGATAACGCATCGTTCCTGTATGGTATCAGAGCCCATGTGTCTAGATAACGTATCGTTCCTGTATGGTATCAGAGCCCATGTCTCTAGATAACGTATCGTTCCTGTATGGTATCAGAGCCCATGTCTCTAGATAACGTATCGTTCCTGTATGGTATCAGAGCCCATGTCTCTAGATAACGCATCGTTCCTGTATGGTATCAGAGCCCATGTCTCTAGATAACGTATCGTTCCTGTATCGTATCAGAGCCCATATCTAGATAACGTATCGTTCCTGTATCGTATCAGAGCCCATATCTAGATAACGTATCGTTCCTGTATGGTATCAGAGCCCATGTCTCTAGATAACGTATCGTTCCTGTATGGTATCAGAGCCCATGTCTCTAGATAACGCATCGTTCCTGTATCGTATCAGAGCCCATGTCTCTAGATAACGTATCAGAGCCTGTGTCTCTAGATAACGCATCGTTCCTGTATGGTATCAGAGCCCGTGTCTCTAGATAACGTATCATTCCTGTATGGTATCAGAGCCCATGTCTCTAGATAACGCATCGTTCCTGTATCGTATCAGAGCCCATGTCTCTAGATAACGTATCGTTCCTGTATGGTATCAGAGCCCATGTCTCTAGATAACGTATCGTTCCTGTATGGTATCAGAGCCCATGTCTCTAGATAACGTATCGTTCCTGTATGGTATCAGAGCCCATGTCTCTAGACAACGTATCGTTCCTGTATGGTATCAGAGCCCATGTCTCTAGATAACGTATCATTCCTGTATCGTATCAGAGCCCATGTCTCTAGATAACGTATCGTTCCTGTATGATATCAGAGCCCATGTCTCTAGATAACGCATCGTTCCTGTATCGTATCAGAGCCCATGTCTCTAGACAACGTATCGTTCCTGTATCGTATCAGAGCCCATGTCTCTAGATAACGTATCGTTCCTGTATGGTATCAGAGCCCATGTCTCTAGATAACGTATCGTTCCTGTATCTTATCAGAGCCCATGTCTCTAGATAACGCATCGTTCCTGTATGGTATCAGAGCCCATGTCTCTAGATAACGCATCGTTCCTGTATCGTATCAGAGCCCATGTCTCTAGATAACGTATCGTTCCTGTATGGTATCAGAGCCCATGTCTCTAGATAACGCATCGTTCCTGTATCGTATCAGAGCCCACGTCTCTAGATAACGTATCGTTCCTGTATGGTATCAGAGCCCGTGTCTCTAGATAACGTATCGTTCCTGTATCTTATCAGAGCCCATGTCTCTAGATAACGCATCGTTCCTGTATCGTATCAGAGCCCATGTCTCTAGATAACGTATCGTTCCTGTATCTTATCAGAGCCCATGTCTCTAGATAACGCATCGTTCCTGTATGATATCAGAGCCCATGTCTCTAGATAACGTATCGTTCCTGTATCTTATCAGAGCCCATGTCTCTAGATAACGCATCGTTCCTGTATCGTATCAGAGCCCATGTCTCTAGATAACGTATCAGAGCCCATGTCTCTAGATAACGCATCGTTCCTGTATCGTATCAGAGCCCATGTCTCTAGATAACGTATCAGAGCCCATGTCTCTAGATAACGCATCGTTCCTGTATGGTATCAGAGCCCGTGTCTCTAGATAACGTATCGTTCCTGTATGGTATCAGAGCCCATGTCTCTAGATAACGCATCGTTCCTGTATCGTATCAGAGCCCGTGTCTCTAGATAACGTATCGTTCCTGTATGGTATCAGAGCCCATGTCTCTAGATAACGCATCGTTCCTGTATCGTATCAGAGCCCATGTCTCTAGATAACGTATCGTTCCTGTATGGTATCAGAGCCCATGTCTCTAGATAACGCATCGTTCCTGTATCGTATCAGAGCCCATGTCTCTAGATAACGTATCGTTCCTGTATGGTATCAGAGCCCATATTTAGATAACGTATCGTTCCTGTATGGTATCAGAGCCCATATCTAGATAACGTATCGTTCCTGTATGGTATCAGAGCCCATATCTAGATAACGCATCGTTCCTGTATGGTATCAGAGCCCATATCTAGATAACGCATCGTTCCTGTATCGTATCAGAGCCCATATCTAGATAACGCATCGTTCCTGTATCGTATCAGAGCCCATGTCTCTAGATAACGTATCGTTCCTGTATGGTATCAGAGCCATGTCTCTAGATAACGTATCGTTCCTGTATGGTATCAGAGCCCATGTCTCTAGATAACGTATCGTTCCTGTATGGTATCAGAGCCCATGTCTCTAGATAACGTATCGTTCCTGTATGGTATCAGAGCCAGTGTCTCTAGATAACGTATCGTTCCTGTATGGTATCAGAGCCCATGTCTCTAGATAACGTATCGTTCCTGTATGGTATCAGAGCCCGTGTCTCTAGATAACGTATCGTTCCTGTATGGTATCAGAGCCCATGTGTCTAGATAACGTATCGTTCCTGTATGGTATCAGAGCCCATGTCTCTAGATAACTCATCGTTCCTGTATGGTATCAGAGCCCATGTCTCTAGATAACGTATCGTTCCTGTATCGTATCAGAGCCCATGTCTCTAGATAACGTATCGTTCCTGTATGGTATCAGAGCCCATATCTAGATAACGTATCGTTCCTGTATGGTATCAGAGCCCATGTGTCTAGATAACGTATCGTTCCTGTATGGTATCAGAGCCCATGTCTCTAGATAACGCATCGTTCCTGTATGGTATCAGAGCCCATGTCTCTAGATAACGTATCGTTCCTGTATGGTATCAGAGCCCATGTCTCTAGACAACGTATCGTTCCTGTCTAGAAAGGGAAAGATGTAAATGCCTAGTAGTGACCTGTATTTAACCATGGCGTCCCGTGTTATCCCAGGGTGTGTTGTCCTATATGGTAACAGCTAACGCTACAGTGTGGGGGTACAGTACATCTCCCCATGACAATGCTACACAGCTGTATGTGAGTCTGGATGGAGCAACATCTCCCCCCAAGCCCAAAACACAGCAACCCACTATGTGTGTCCGCCAGGTATGTCCACTAATGCCTTCCCCCAAACCCCATGTACATACATGTGTGTTGTGGTGGAGTGGATGGCAGGTGCACCTATAAATGGGGTCCCCTGCCGTTTCCTGTGTGATGGCAGCCAAGGTAGAGTGAGTGTGTTTAATGTAGTGTATCAACATGTGTCTCTCTGTCCCTTCAGCCCATTGGTTCAAGTGCCAGTGGTGTGGCCCCACGCTCAGAACACCTGCTGTGGGAACACACCTGTGTGTGCGCATGCATGGACACACACACACACACACACACACACACACACACACACACACACACACACACACACACACACACACACACACACACACACACACACACACACACACACAGCAGGCATGCACCATTCCCATCTACATTAGGCCTGAGAAAGACCCAACACCTACAAGGAATGTGATGATGTAAAGGACAAGAACAGCTTGTTTAACCTACAGCAGCTTCCCTTTAAAACACTGATACAGCAGTTCCATAGCTGTCCACCTCTGGTAAGGGACAGCTGTGGGACATGTATCGTTTCCTTCACTCTCTTTTCTCCATAAAGACACCTGCCATCTTGAGTGAGCAGGGAGCACTGAGGACTGGAGTAGCCCATCAAAAGTTGTGGCCCGCTGTCACACTGAGACCAACCAGCCAGGACACGGTGGGGATCGGTCGGACTTCTCACACACACACACACACACACACACACACACACACACACACACACACACACACACACACACACACACACACACACACACACACCAAGAGGGCCTGGGTCTTGTATGTGCGTATTTGGCAGTAGAGGAAGGAGCAGGCAGGCCTCTTTGATTGGCGTAATTAAAAAAGCCAAAACCCCAAACAAAAGGAGCGTTTTATGGAGCTCCCGCTCCATAACTGGAGAGAGGCTCATTAGCCTAGCAGTGTAATTAGCAAGATGCCGCAGTCCTCGTTAAGGAGAAGTCATAATCGTAAACAAACGCCAGTGAACTCAGAGCCAGGAGCTGTAATGAACTGTCAGTGTTCTCTCACTATGAATGGAGAGCTAACAAAGACAGAGGGGCAGACACACACTGGCATACACACAATGTCTTAAAACACACGTACATACACATTCTGGAGTGCATACACACACAGGCACACAGGCACACAGGCGCACGCACGCACGCACGCACGCACGCACGCACGCACGCACGCACGCACACACACACACACACGAGGCAGGTTTTCATTGACCCAAGTTCTTCTGTCAAATGCAATGTCGCAAAAAAGAATCATTGTGACATGGAAATGGCAGATGTACAGTTGGAGAAACGTTGTAAAGATCGACAACATTGTCATCTGTTCGACGGGTGGATTTTTGGGGGTCAAACTTTATTGCGACAAATGTTGATGGAAACAGTGTTATTTGAATAAATGATGATGACATGAGAATTATTGCAATATGGCAAATATTTGTCAATTATTGTATTCTATCCATGCTGGCTTTCACAAGCTGCCTGAGAGGTGGTAGAGCATACTGGCTGAGCATACTGGCTGAGCATACTGGCTGAGCATACTGGCTGAGCATACTGGCTGAGCATACTGGCTGAGCATACTGGCTGAGCATACTGGCTGAGCATACTGGCTGGGCATACTGGCTGGGCATACTGGCTGAGCATACTGGCTGGGCATACTGGCTGAGCATACTGGCTGAGCATACTGGCTGAGCATACTGGCTGAGCATACTGGCTGTTGTAAATGTATTAATGAGTAACATTTCACCCACTGTTTTATTAGACACTATCGTTGTTGTTGGTGTGACATCACTACATCCAGCTGACATCATTACATCCAGCTGACATCATTACGTCCAGCTGACATCATTACATCCAGCTGACATCATTACATCCAGCTGACATCACTACATCCAGCTGACATCATTACATCCAGCTGACATCATTACATCCAGCTGACTTCACTATATCCAGCTGACTTCATTACATCCAGCTGACTTCATTACATCCAGCTGACTTCATTACATCCAGCTGACTTCATTACATCCAGCTGACTTCACTACATCCAGCTGACTTCATTACATCCAGCTGACTTCACTACATCCAGCTGACTTCATTACATCCAGCTGACTTCATTACATCCAGCTGACTTCATTACATCCAGCTGACTTCATTACATCCAGCTGACATCACTACATCCAGCTGACATCATTACATCCAGCTGACATCATTACATCCAGCTGACATCATTACATCCAGCTGACTTCATTACATCCAGCTGACTTCATTACATCCAGCTGACTTCATTACATCCAGCTGACATCATTACATCCAGCTGACTTCACTATATCCAGCTGACTTCATTACATCCAGCTGACTTCATTACATCCAGCTGACTTCATTACATCCAGCTGACTTCATTACATCCAGCTGACTTCATTACATCCAGCTGACTTCACTACATCCAGCTGACTTCATTACATCCAGCTGACTTCACTACATCCAGCTGACATCATTACATCCAGCTGACTTCATTACATCCAGCTGACATCACTACATCCAGCTGACTTCATTACATCCATCCATGGCACTTCACCATCTCTGTATTCGAGATGGCCCTTCACCATCTCTGTATTCTAGATGGCCCTTCACCATCTCTGTATTCTAGATGGCCCTTCACCATCTCTGTATTCTAGATGGCCCTTCACCATCTCTGTATTCTAGATGGCCCTTCACCATCTCTGTATTCTAGATGGCCCTTCACCATCTCTGTATTCTAGATGGCCCTTCACCATCTCTGTATTCTAGATGGCCCTTCACCATCTCTGTATTCTAGATGGCCCTTCACCATCTCTGTATTCTAGATGGCCCTTCACCATCTCTGTATTCTAGATGGCCCTTCACCATCTCTGTATTCTAGATGGCCCTTCACCATCTCTGTATTCTAGATGGCCCTTCACCATCTCTGTATTCTAGATGGCCCTTCACCATCTCTGTATTCTAGATGGCCCTTCACCATCTCTGTATTCTAGATGGCCCTTCACCATCTCTGTATTCTAGATGGCCCTTCACCATCTCTGTATTCTAGATGGCCCTTCACCATCTCTGTATTCTAGATGGCCCTTCACCATCTCTGTATTCTAGATGGCACTTCACCATCTCTGTATTCTAGATGGCCCTTCACCATCTCTGTATTCTAGATGGCCCTTCACCATCTCTGTATTCTAGATGACCCTTCACCATCTCTGTATTCTAGATGGCCCTTCACCATCTCTGTATTCTAGATGGCACTTCACCATCTCTGTATTCTAGATGGCCCTTCACCATCTCTGTATTCTAGATGGCCCTTCACCATCTCTGTATTCTAGATGGCCCTTCACCATCTCTGTATTCTAGATGGCCCTTCACCATCTCTGTATTCTAGATGGCCCTTCACCATCTCTGTATTCTAGATGGCCCTTCACCATCTCTGTATTCTAGATGGCCCTTCACCATCTCTGTATTCTAGATGGCCCTTCACCATCTCTGTATTCTAGATGGCCCTTCACCATCTCTGTATTCTAGATGGCCCTTCACCATCTCTGTATTCTAGATGGCCCTTCACCATCTCTGTATTCTAGATGGCCCTTCACCATCTCTGTATTCTAGATGGCACTTCACCATCTCTGTATTCTAGATGGCACTTCACCATCTCTGTATTCTAGATGGCACTTCACCATCTCTGTATTCTAGATGGCACTTCACCATCTCTGTATTCTAGATGGCACTTCACCATCTCTGTATTCTAGATGGCCCTTCACCATCTCTGTATTCTAGATGGCCCTTCACCATCTCTGTATTCTAGATGGCACTTCACCATCTCTGTATTCTAGATGGCCCTTCACCATCTCTGTATTCTAGATGGCCCTTCACCACCTCTGGACTAATTGACTAAAACAGGTACACGCACACACAGGCACACATATACGCAGTCTCACACAGAGTATTCACATAGACTAGCTTTGAGATGCAACATCCACTGTTACATATCTGATCTGGGGAACACATTGTTGTGAGAAGTGATTGATCTCATCTTTAATAGGGGAGGAGCCAGGTGAGCCTGCACAGTAAGTGGTATCTATGGAGATGATAGGCCCACTTCTTGTGCTGGAGGAAATGGGTACCTCTGTGTGTGTGTGTGTGTGTGTGTGTGTGTGTGTGTGTGTGTGTGTGTGTGTGTGTGTGTGTGTGTGTGTGTATTCTATAACCACCAATTAACTGCTTCTACAGGGTCAGGGAGAATCAAATGCTGTTTCAGAGACAATTATGATTCTGTGAGATAGGTGGGTGGGTGGCTGCCAAGTATCACTGTGTGTGTGTGTGTGTGTGTAAGAGAAAATTTGTGAGCGAGAGAGAACGAGAGAGAGAACGAGAGAGAGCGAGCGAGGTGGCTGTGGAAACCTCACAGAGTCCAAAGGAAACTATTACCTGGCCGTATACTAACTGATGCATTCACGAACTGTAAGTCTCTCTATATAAGTGCGTCTGCTAAATGACTCAAATGTAAATGTACACCAAAACATAACTGAAGAAGAATGTTGACCTTGTGAATAGGTTGTGAACAGGTTGTGAACAGGAAACAAAGTATGAGCAGAAGTAAGCATATGTGTCTGCATAAATATGTTCACACAGACAGTTGTATGATTTCCATGTTTACCATATCATATTATGTACCCATTTGTGAATATGCCTGTCCTGCGAGTGTGTGTTCCCGGCCCCCCTCACCTGCAGCAGGGGCCTCTGCACCGCCAGGACCTTCATAGTATCGGCACTAGCCAGGACTTTCAGTGGATCTGCTGTCTTGCTGACGGCCTGGATCTCCTTGTTGATCTCTGTTCTGACCTGGTGCAGGAACAGGTCGTTGATGTAGTAGGTCAGGAAGGTCCGGAGCTGGCACTGCTTGGCCTGGCCCGGTGGACCCATGTTCTGCTCCGTCTCATTGATGAACCTTGGGAGGGACAATGTTGAGGGAAGGTTAGAGAGAGTGGAGAGGAACGTTGGGGCAACATTAGCCTGGATAAACCTATGAGGTGAAACAGAGAGACTGGACAGGAATGTTAGTGCAACGTTAGAGAACCTTGAGCCATCGTTAGAGAAACTGTACAGGAAGGCTACAGCAATGTTAGCCTGGATATAGATATTTATCCAAAGCGTGCATACATTGTTCTTGGGGGTGGCCCCAGCGGGAAACGAAGCAACGATCCTTGGCGCTGCAAGCACCAGCCTCGACCAACTGAGTCACACAGGACCACTTAGGGAAAGGGGGATACCTAGTCAGTTGTACGACTGAACGCCTTCAACTGAAATTTGTCTTCCGCATTTAACCCCTCTAGGAACGTAAGAAGTAGTTCCACTAGCTGCAGTACACAGATGCTGTAATACCCATGATAAGGAGGCGATAATGTATTCCCATTAAATAAACAGAGGGCAATTGTGTTATGGAAACGAGTGGTAGTATTGAGAACTAATTTGGAGAGAATAATTGCCGTGCTTACTGTATTCATACTTTTAGAAAAGTTAAGAGTTAAAGGGCGATAACGTGCCAGGATGTTTCCATGACCAGTCCAGGACAACTTGGACAAACTGCTCGGGATAAGTCCTTGAAAACACTGGCGTCCTCCGATCTACATGGGTGAGTGTTTAACTAGCTGTTGAGTTGGTCAGATAGGGTCACACGGCAATGTAAGGCCTGGGGAGCACCATACACACCTCATTTGTCAAGAAATCACTGATAATCACGAGGCCTGTCTCTTACACACACACACACACACACCTCCACGCAAGAGCGAGTGTGTCCTCAACAGCTTAACACAAATAAATCACATCCTTCACGTCAGGGTGAAGGGGGACAGATCTATTCAGAGTTGGAACTATGGAGCAATGGAAGGAAGGAAGGAAGGAAGGAAGGAAGGAAGGAAGGAAGGAAGGAAGGAAGGAAGGAAGGAAGGAAGGAAGGAAGGAAGGAAGGAAGGGAAGCAGAAAGTGAGGTAGGGAAGAAAGCAGGAAAGATGGAGAGGCTGAACAGAAGAAGGGAAGGAATGAAGAAAGGAAGGAAATGAATGAGTGAACAAGAAGGAAGGGAGATGGAAGGAAGGATGGATGGAGTCAGGGAAGACTCCTATGATGTCTGGGCTCTAGGTGTCTATAGGGAGGGACAGCAGGGCTAGAGAGAGGGCTCTGTAGAAGGCTCTAGGTGTCTATAGGGAGGGACAGCAGGGCTAGAGAGAGGGCTCTGTAGAAGGCTCTAGGTGTCTATAGGGAGGGACAGCAGGGCTAGAGAGAGGGCTCTGTAGAAGGCTCTAGGTGTCTATAGGGAGGGACAGCAGGGCTAGAGAGAGGGCTCTGTAGAAGGCTCTAGGTGTCTATAGGGAGGGACAGCAGGGCTAGAGAGAGGGCTCTGTAGAAGGCTCTAGGTGTCTATAGGGAGGGACAGCAGGGCTAGAGAGAGGGCTCTGTAGAAGGCTCTAGGTGTCTATAGTGGGGGACAGCAGGGCTAGAGAGAGGGCTCTGTAGAAGGCTCTAGGTGTCTATAGTGGGGGACAGCAGGGCTAGAGAGAGGGCTCTGTAGAAGGCTCTAGGTGTCTATAGGGAGGGACAGCAGGGCTAGAGAGAGGGCTCTGTAGAAGGATCTAGGTGTCTATAGTGGGGGACAGCAGGGCTAGAGAGAGGGCTCTGTAGAAGGCTCTAGGTGTCTATAGTGAGGGACAGCAGGGCTAGAGAGAGGGCTCTGTAGAAGGCTCTAGGTGTCTATAGGGAGGGACAGCAGGGCTAGAGAGAGGGCTCTGTAGAAGGCTCTAGGTGTCTATAGTGAGGGACAGCAGGGCTAGAGAGAGGGCTCTGTAGAAGGCTCTAGGTGTCTATAGGGAGGGACAGCAGGGCTAGAGAGAGGGCTCTGTAGAAGGCTCTAGGTGTCTATAGTGAGGGACAGCAGGGCTAGAGAGAGGGCTCTGTAGAAGGCTCTAGGTGTCTATAGGGAGGGACAGCAGGGCTAGAGAGAGGGCTCTGTAGAAGGCTCTAGGTGTCTATAGTGGGGGACAGCAGGGCTAGAGAGAGGGCTCTGTAGAAGGCTCTAGGTGTCTATAGTGGGGGACAGCAGGGCTAGAGAGAGGGCTCTGTAGAAGGCTCTAGGTGTCTATAGTGGGGGACAGCAGGGCTAGAGAGAGGGCTCTGTAGAAGGCTCTAGGTGTCTATAGTGAGGGACAGCAGGGCTAGAGAGAGGGCTCTGTAGAAGGCTCTAGGTGTCTATAGTGAGGGACAGCAGGGCTAGAGAGAGGGCTCTGTAGAAGGCTCTAGGTGTCTATAGTGGGGGACAGCAGGGCTAGAGAGAGGGCTCTGTAGAAGGCTCTAGGTGTCTATAGGGAGGGACAGCAGGGCTAGAGAGAGGGCTCTGTAGAAGGCTCTAGGTGTCTATAGTGAGGGACAGCAGGGCTAGAGAGAGGGCTCTGTAGAAGGCTCTAGGTGTCTATAGGGAGGGACAGCAGGGCTAGAGAGAGGGCTCTGTAGAAGGCTCTAGGTGTCTATAGTGAGGGACAGCAGGGCTAGAGAGAGGGCTCTGTAGAAGGCTCTAGGTGTCTATAGTGGGGGACAGCAGGGCTAGAGAGAGGGCTCTGTAGAAGGCTCTAGGTGTCTATAGGGAGGGACAGCAGGGCTAGAGAGAGGGCTCTGTAGAAGGCTCTAGGTGTCTATAGTGGGGGACAGCAGGGCTAGAGAGAGGGCTCTGTAGAAGGCTCTAGGTGTCTATAGTGAGGGACAGCAGGGCTAGAGAGAGGGCTCTGTAGAAGGCTCTAGGTGTCTATAGTGAGGGACAGCAGGGCTAGAGAGAGGGCTCTGTAGAAGGCTCTAGGTGTCTATAGTGGGGGACAGCAGGGCTAGAGAGAGGGCTCTGTAGAAGGCTCTAGGTGTCTATAGTGGGGGACAGCAGGGCTAGAGAGAGGGCTCTGTAGAAGGCTCTAGGTGTCTATAGGGAGGGACAGCAGGGCTAGAGAGAGGGCTCTGTAGAAGGCTCTAGGTGTCTATAGGGAGGGACAGCAGGGCTAGAGAGAGGGCTCTGTAGAAGGATCTAGGTGTCCATAGTGGGGGACAGCAGGGCTAGAGAGAGGGCTCTGTAGAAGGATCTAGGTGTCCATAGTGGGGGACAGCAGGGCTAGAGAGAGGGCTCTGTAGAAGGCTCTAGGTGTCCATAGTGGGGGACAGCAGGGCTAGAGAGAGGGCTCTGTAGAAGGCTCTAGGTGTCTATAGGGAGGGACAGCAGGGCTAGAGAGAGGGCTCTGTAGAAGGCTCTAGGTGTCCATAGGGAGGGACAGCAGGGCTAGAGAGAGGGCTCTGTAGAAGGCTCTAGGTGTCTATAGTGGGGGACAGCAGGGCTAGAGAGAGGGCTCTGTAGAAGGCTCTAGGTGTCTATAGTGGGGGACAGCAGGGCTAGAGAGAGGGCTCTGTAGAAGGCTCTAGGTGTCTATAGTGGGGGACAGCAGGGCTAGAGAGAGGGCTCTGTAGAAGGCTCTAGGTGTCTATAGTGGGGGACAGCAGGGCTAGAGAGAGGGCTCTGTAGAAGGCTCTAGGTGTCCATAGTGGGGGACAGCAGGGCTAGAGAGAGGGCTCTGTAGAAGGCTCTAGGTGTCTATAGTGGGGGACAGCAGGGCTAGAGAGAGGGCTCTGTAGAAGGCTCTAGGTGTCTATAGTGGGGGACAGCAGGGCTAGAGAGAGGGCTCTGTAGAAGGCTCTAGGTGTCCATAGTGGGGGACAGCAGGGCTAGAGAGAGGGCTCTGTAGAAGGCTCTAGGTGTCCATAGGGAGGGACAGCAGGGCTAGAGAGAGGGCTCTGTAGAAGGCTCTAGGTGTCTATAGGGAGGGACAGCAGGGCTAGAGAGAGGGCTCTGTAGAAGGCTCTAGGTGTCTATAGGGAGGGACAGCAGGGCTAGAGAGAAGGCTCTGTAGAAGGCTCTAGGTGTCCATAGGGAGGGACAGCAGGGCTAGAGAGAGGGCTCTGTAGAAGGCTCTAGGTGTCTATAGGGAGGGACAGCAGGGCAAGAGAGAGGGCTCTGTAGAAGGCTCTAGGTGTCTATAGTGGGGGACAGCAGGGCTAGAGAGAGGGCTCTGTAGAAGGCTCTAGGTGTCCATAGGGAGGGACAGCAGGGCTAGAGAGAGGGCTCTGTAGAAGGCTCTAGGTGTCTATAGGGAGGGACAGCAGGGCGAGAGAGAGGGCTCTGTAGAAGGCTCTAGGTGTCTATAGTGGGGGACAGCAGGGCTAGAGAGAGGGCTCTGTAGAAGGCTCTAGGTGTCTATAGTGGGGGACAGCAGGGCTAGAGAGAGGGCTCTGTAGAAGGCTCTAGGTGTCTATAGTGGGGGACAGCAGGGCTAGAGAGAGGGCTCTGTAGAAGGCTCTAGGTGTCTATAGGGAGGGACAGCAGGGCGAGAGAGAGGGCTCTGTAGAAGGCTCTAGGTGTCTATAGGGAGGGACAGCAGGGCTAGCGAGAGGGCTCTGTAGAAGGCTCTAGGTGTCTATAGTGGGGGACAGCAGGGCTAGAGAGAGGGCTCTGTAGAAGGCTCTAGGTGTCTATAGGGAGGGACAGCAGGGCTAGAGAGAGGGCTCTGTAGAAGGCTCTAGGTGTCTATAGTGAGGGACAGCAGGGCTAGAGAGAGGGCTCTGTAGAAGGCTCTAGGTGTCTATAGTGGGGGACAGCAGGGCTAGAGAGAGGGCTCTGTAGAAGGCTCTAGGTGTCTATAGTGGGGGACAGCAGGGCTAGAGAGAGGGCTCTGTAGAAGGCTCTAGGTGTCTATAGTGGGGGACAGCAGGGCTAGAGAGAGGGCTCTGTAGAAGGCTCTAGGTGTCTATAGGGAGGGACAGCAGGGCGAGAGAGAGGGCTCTGTAGAAGGCTCTAGGTGTCTATAGGGAGGGACAGCAGGGCTAGAGAGAGGGCTCTGTAGAAGGCTCTAGGTGTCTATAGTGAGGGACAGCAGGGCTAGAGAGAGGGCTCTGTAGAAGGCTCTAGGTGTCTATAGGGAAAGGGGGGGAAGGGGATACCTCAGTTGCACAACAACTGAAATGTGTCTTCTGCATTTAACCCAACCCCTCTGAATTGGGTGGGGGTTGTGAGAGAGAGAGAGAGTGAGAGGGTGAGAGAGAGTGAGAAAGAGAGTGAGAGAGTGAGAGAGAGAGTGAGAGAATGTGAGAAAGAAAGAGAGAGAGGTAAACTGTAAGAGAAAAGGAGAGGTCTCCTAAAAATCCCTCATCGATTCCCACTGCGGTTCCTGCTGAAGCCACTAAGTAGAAACTCTATAGTAGACTAATTTAAGTTGAGCCTACAATGACTACCAGGCATCCAGCCCATCTTAAAATACACAGAACATCACTAAATACCCCTCAATAACTCTAAATAGAATTAGTGCTGACAACGTTTAATAAATGTGCATTTTTTGTTGTTGTTATTGATCGAGAACCCAAGCTGCAGCGTAAACGTGCCATGCAGACCAAGAAGATACATCATGTCCTGCTACTATTGTCATTGCCTCAATATGCACAGCAAGTTGATGGATCTGGATTGGTGTGTGTGAGCACAGATGGATTTTAGTTGGTTAGAGCGATAACGTTTGAATAATGTTGGGGAGAGGACGGATGGATTCAGTCGAAGCCGCTCTCTGTCCAAATAACCATCTGGAGCTGAGCCTCAGGACTTGGCCCTGTGTCACCATGCAGTCAGCTGAGGTAACTCAACTGCTTGTCCGGACGCTTAGCTAACGTTCAGGTGCTAACCCAGACATTGACCTAACAACCAGGTAACATATTTATCAAATTGGCTGATAACGTTCAAAGGAATGTTGATGACGGCATTAAGTCCATTCAATTAATACTACAGTCTAGTGCCAACTTTGTGGCATTCTACCTACTTTACACACACACACGTATGCCCACGCACACACTCTGTAGCCAAGCAGGCTGTTGCCAGGCAACAAACATATTTACATAAATCTAATGACCCATTGTATCTTCAAAAGTTGGAAGCCACCTCCACAGTAGGGCTGCATGATATTCCACATGCCTGTATCACAACAATGTTGTTTTCATGGTCTCGTCTCCTTCGCTCCCTTCTGTGCTGTGTGCACCTTCCCATTCACTCACTCACACACACACTCACACACACACACACACACACACACACACACACACACACACACACACACACACACACACACACACACACACACACACACACACACACACACACACACACACACACACACACACACACACACACACACACACACACAAAGCCCCTCCCCCTGCCACTCACAACAACAAAGACGAGAGATCCTTCTTCCTCTCTGACAAGCGGTCTCAACTCGATTTTTGCATCTGAGGTCATATGGACACCGAAACACAGAGACTTTATTTTACTGTCAGAGAAGTTCACTTCTCTAGCGATAACTGTTTTATGTCTCAACTCCTCAAACTGCACGCAGAGCAGACACTGCTGAAACTGGGGTAGAATGAACATTGATTGTGGAAAATGAATGCTCAGTGTGTCGTGCGTGGCATGGCTGTACCACGTACCGCTAGCAGCATTTTAGCCAAAGACTTTTATACTAGCTGTCATGTCTGTGTTTTATAAAATGTACAATAAGCATAAAACACCATTATATAAGGAATTGGCAACTCGTTCTCATACTGAGAAATAAGGTAGGCCACTTGATTTCAACATGTGAACAAAGTGGACAGAATAGCATGCTGTTCAGACAGATGGAGACAGACAGAAGGGTGTGTTCATAACAATTCAACTGTCAACCTTGATAGATATATGTTGTGAATTGCCCATAAATTAGAAAAAACTATAGTAGCAGTAGGGTACAAGAGCTACAGTAACTGTCAGAAGTTGGAAGCCACCTCCACAGTAGCAGTAGGGTACAAGAGCTACAGTAACTCTCAGAAGTTGGAAGCCACCTCCACAGTAGCAGTAGGGTACAAGAGCTACAGTAACTGTCAGAAGTTGGAAGCCACCTCCACAGTAGCAGTAGGGTACAAGAGCTACAGTAACTCTCAGAAGTTGGAAGCCACCTCCACAGTAGCAGTAGGGTACAAGAGCTACAGTAACTGTCAGAAGCTGGAAGCCACCTCCACAGTAGCAGTAGGGTACAAGAGCTACAGTAACTGTCAGAAGTTGGAAGCCACCTCCACAGTAGCAGTACGGTACAAGAGCTACAGTAACTGTCAGAAGTTGGAAGCCACCTCCACAGTAGCAGTAGGGTACAAGAGCTACAGTAACTGTCAGAAGTTGGAAGCCACCTCCACAGTAGCAGTAGGGTACAAGAGTTACAGTAACTGTCAGAAGTTGGAAGCCACCTCCACAGTAGCAGTAGGGTACAAGAGCTACAGTAACTGTCAGAAGTTGGAAGCCACCTCCACAGTAGCAGTAGGGTACAAGAGCTACAGTAACTGTCAGAAGCTGGAAGCCACCTCCACAGTAGCAGTAGGGTACAAGAGCTACAGTAACTCTCAGAAGTTGGAAGCCACCTCCACAGTAGCAGTAGGGTACAAGAGCTACAGTAACTGTCAGAAGTTGGAAGCCACCTCCACAGTAGCAGTAGGGTACAAGAGCTACAGTAACTGTCAGAAGTTGGAAGCCACCTCCACAGTAGCAGTAGGGTACAAGAGTTACAGTAACTGTCAGAAGTTGGAAGCCACCTCCACAGTAGCAGTAGGGTACAAGAGCTACAGTAACTGTCAGAAGTTGGAAGCCACCTCCACAGTAGCAGTAGGGTACAAGAGCTACAGTAACTGTCAGAAGTTGGAAGCCACCTCCACAGTAGCAGTAGGGTACAAGAGCTACAGTAACTGTCAGAAGTTGGAAGCCACCTCCACAGTAGCAGTAGGGTACAAGAGCTACAGTAACTGTCAGAAGTTGGAAGCCACCTCCACAGTAGCAGTAGGGTACAAGAGCTACAGTAACTGTCAGAAGTTGGAAGCCACCTCCACAGTAGCAGTAGGGTACAAGAGCTACAGTAACTGTCAGAAGTTGGAAGCCACCTCCACAGTAGCAGTAGGGTACAAGAGCTACAGTAACTGTCAGAAGTTGGAAGCCACCTCCACAGTAGCAGTAGGGTACAAGAGCTACAGTAACTGTCAGAAGCTGGAAGCCACCTCCACAGTAGCAGTAGGGTACAAGAGCTACAGTAACTGTCAGAAGTTGGAAGCCACCTCCACAGTAGCAGTAGGGTACAAGAGCTACAGTAACTGTCAGAAGTTGGAAGCCACCTCCACAGTAAGGTACAAGAGCTACAGTAACTGTCAGAAGTTGGAAGCCACCTCCACAGTAGCAGTAAGGTACAAGAGTTACAGTAACTCTCAGCTAATAATTTGACAACACATAATGGTGTACCTCAGTTCTTCTGACAATGCCAAGTTGCCCACATCATCATAATAATACTATTGTAAGCCAGGGTCTTGGCTACTTCTGGAGCTGTGACCGGCCCAGGTCATATACATCTCTATTATGTCTAACTAAATCACTACTAAAATTATTCTTTAAACCTAGAAACTTTCCTATTCAACGGATAAGAATTCAATAATGAGGTCTGTTTGAGATAATATGTTTACTATGGTGGAATCCAATATGACATTTGTTGAAAAAGGTTGTTTGGGTAATGACAGTGAGTAATTCCTAAATGCCACCCTATTCCTTATAGACCCTGGTCAACAGTAGTGCACTATAAAGGGAATCGGGTGTCATTTGGGACACAAACAGAGAGAGCAGAACACCCAGGGAAGATGATGTCACAGGGCACAGCATGAGTCTCATCACCACGGAAACACCACGGCAACAGTGTGGTGATGGTGGTTGGACGCCGGTGCTCCGGTCTGGGAAATACAAATGAATAACCGTGCAAATCTGATTAGCAGTCTTCATCCTCCGCACACACATTGACTCATCCCTCTAACACACACACAGCGCACTGTCCTAAAGTCATCTCGACCCTGTACAGACTCCACAGACATCCCCCCTTCACACACACCGAGGCAGCCAGCAGGCATTGCTCACTCTTAATAAGGAGATTAGGTCCCAGAATTGGAGAGCTGTTCCATGGTCTTGATAGTCCAGCAGCAGAAATAGAATGACTAGTGGGATGGACAGTCAGTCAGTGGTTTAATGGTTCATCAACAGGAAATTTTCATTAGTCCATGTGCTAATGAGACTGACACCCAGGCCACAGACACACACACACACACACACACACACACACACACACACACACACACACACACACACACACACACACACACACACACACACACACACACACACACACACACACACACACACACACACACACACACACACAAGCACTGATCTGGCTCCATCACTGATCAGTCCACACACCCACTAGTGAAGAGACAGAGAGCAGCAGCACTTCCTCTCCCAGGGCAGGGCTCTTCTGGATCCAACGGCTCTTCCAGTCGCACTAAAACCCCAGTTTATTAGCAGAGACTGCCGTTGATTGTGCTAGACAGCATCTAATTGACTATCTTTAGGAAACAGATGTCGGAGCCCGAGGCTTAGTGCTGGATAATTGTCTGCGCAGTACCCTCCCTGTATATGTTGATATAAAAATAACATTCAGAAATCACTTACACCAACAGCGTGCCCTTTAAATCTAACTCCCATTTTGTTCAGAACTCACTTACACCAACAGTGTACCTCTAAATCTAATATAACTCCCATCTTGTTCAGAACTCACTGACACCAACAGTCCTCTAAATCTAATATAACTCCCATCTTGTTCAGAACTCACTTACACCAACAGTCCTCTAAATCTAATATAACTCCCATCTTGTTCAGAACTCACTTACACCAACAGTGTGCCTCTAAACCTAATATAACTCCCATCTTGTTCAGAACTCACTTACACCAACAGTCCTCTAAATCTAATATAACTCCCATCTTGTTCAGAACCCACTTACACCAACAGTGTGCCTCTAAATCTAATATAACTCCCATCTTGTTAATCTACTGTATTGAAACTATAACGATAATGCTTGTTTTCAGAGGTAGAAGGACGATGATCTGAGGTCTGTTTTGTTTGTCCTCCCAAATGATTAAGGTTAGGACTTGCAGAGGCTCAGCTGATCCTCGATCTGTGCCTAAGGGAAACTTCTATTTGGAGTGGGATGCTGGAGAGAGAGCGTGCCAAGACAGATTATAAACTATTTAAAATCTCCCAGAATTCCCCCTGGGCTCCGGCCTATCAGCCGTGGCCAATTCCCATTACTCTGGCCACCAAGGAGGCCATACCTTGCTGAGACCCGACACACACTGTTGGAGATGAGTGTGTGTGTGTGTGTGCCTAAGTCTGTGCACAAGTGTGTGTGTGTGTGGTGTGTGTGTCAATACTTCCAATCACCCAATAAAACACATAACTCCAGGCTTGACCGTGCTTAGCCAACTGATGACATTGTGACATCAGCCCAGTCAGCTCTGCTGTACACATTCACCTCAATGATCCCAGTGTAATAAAAATACTTTGACTGGGACATTTTATGGGATTCACGACGCATCAGACATTACTTTTATTCAAAGGAATTAAACAATGAGTGCTAAAACTGCAGGTTTTTTAATTGTTCTTCAACTGCATCCCAGTGGAGTAAAATAAAACGATATGAATGAGTCACTACGGCATATTAAAACACACAGACCACAAACATCATCCAGGACCACGGTCGGATGTACTGTCGCACTTTAGACTTGCCTGGCATTTACTAGGTATCAACAGGTACTTTCAGCTAGGCATTTCAAAGAATTCAACCCAATTGGTAACTAACTGGTCCATGTGGTAGTAATACCCACCATATAGTATTTTACTCCTATGACTATAAATGCCTTCTTACTGGACAAGGAATCTAGTCCTCCAGTCAACTTTCTCTCTAGTAACCAAATTCAGGAACGAGTAGGGTTGAAAAATGATGGTGACTTCCACAGAATTCAACGTTTTTCCAGAAGTCCTGGTTGGAGGAAACCGTATTTCCTGCTTATTCCCCCCATGATTCTGGAAATCTTCCAACCAGGATTTCTGAAAAACCTGGTAATTTTGGAGAAGTCACTGGAATTTTGCAACCCTAAGGACGAGGTTGCTGTACAATATGCCCAAGGCACCAGTAGAGCCCCATATCACCACTAGATGGCAATATGACAGCTTCCTCCACAAATCCCTCACAACACCAGTGTCTGACTCGAATCTCCTGATAGAAATGGCATTGAGAGAGCATTAAGATTCTACTCGCTAGGTTACCGTCTAAAGCCTGCTCGCTGTGTGTTGTGTTTATCGTTTTCTCCCGCTCAGACAAAGAGAGGCAGAGTGAAATGCATATGGTCGTCCCACACACACGCCCACCTCTCTCCCAGACTCCCCGCTGTCTGCAGCCCTCTCTCACCCCTACACAATTATTACACCAGTTAACGGCAATCGTGTGTGTGTGTGTGTGTGTGTTATGCCATATTGGCAGGTTGGAACACAGCTTTTCTACTAAAAATAACAGGGAGGAGGAGGAACGTGAGGAAGGAAGAGCTACAGTAGCCAACTAACCCTGTCTCTATGGGAGTTCTACTGTCCTCATTCTAACCCTGTCTCTATGGGAGTTCTACTGTCCTCATTCTAACCCTGTCTCTATGGGAGTTCTACTGTCCTCATTCTAACCCTGTCTCTATGGGAGTTCTGCTGTCCTCATTCTAACCCTGTCTCTATGGGAGTTCTACTGTCCTCATTCTAACCCTGTCTCTATGGGAGTTCTACTGTCCTCATTCTAACCCTGTCTCTATGGGAGTTCTGCTGTCCTCATTCTAACCCTGTCTCTATGGGAGTTCTACTGTCCTCATTCTAACCCTGTCTCTATGGGAGTTCTACTGTCCTCATTCTAACCCTGTCTCTATGGGAGTTCTACTGTCCTCATTCTAACCCTGTCTCTATGGGCGTTCTACTGTCCTCATTCTAACCCTGTCTCTATGGGAGTTCTACTGTCCTCATTCTAACCCTGTCTCTATGGGAGTTCTACTGTCCTCATTCTAACCCTGTCTCTATGGGAGTTCTACTGTCCTCATTCTAACCCTGTCTCTATGGGAGTTCTACTGTCCTCATTCTAACCCTGTTTCTATGGGAGTTCTACTGTCCTCATTCTAACCCTGTCTTTCTCCTAAGAGGACTATGGGAGTTCTACTGTCCTCATTCTAACCCTGTCTTTCTCCTAAGAGGACTATGGGAGTTCTACTGTCCTCATTCTAACCCTGTCTCTATGGGAGTTCTACTGTCCTCATTCTAACCCTGTTTCTATGGGAGTTCTACTGTCCTCATTCTAACCCTGTCTTTCTCCTAAGAGGGCTATGGGAGTTCTACTGTCCTCATTCTAACCCAGAAGGAATGGTCTTCCTATAGGCACCTCAGTGAGTTACATGTTCAAGGAACGGTCTCTGTTACTGTCCCCATTGTGTAGGTTATCATGATGCTACTGTTGTAATGCTGTTACTTTAAATCTGTACACCACGACAGGCAAAACATGATCTGGTTGTTACAGTAAGGTATCGTTTCCAACAGGTGGCGTCACTCCTACGTCATGCTGGTCCCTCGTCTGACGAAGGACAATACCTTGTTTGTGTGAATCTCAGGGTCTGTACTAGACCTGTCAGAGAGTTTGAAGGAGTGTGTATGATTGTGTGTCCATGCCTCTGTGTGTGTGTATCTGTATCCGTGTGTGTGTATATATGTGTGTGTTTGAGCACGGTCCTGTCTGTGGGTGTGTAGACCAATTAAAGCAGGTGAGATTGATCACCTCAGGCTCTCCCCACCGTCTGGGCTTCCTGCAGTCAACAGGAAATGAGATGGCCTCGTTTAGCTGACGTCGTGCCACCATGACAAATCACCCGCACAGAAGCCATGCAGGTCCTGTGGCCTCCTCTCTCTTCTTTCTTCTCCTCTCTTGTCTTTTCTACTGCTCTTTGTTTCTCCAACCTCTCTTCCCCCATTCCTCATTTCCTTTGTCCCCTTTATGTCTCCAAGTTCTCGAAGTTCTCTTCTCACGTTTCTCCTACTCTTTCTGTCTCCAACCTCTCTTCCTCCTCTGTGGAGAAAATGCCTATTTCTCCTCCCCTTTATCTGCTCTCCTCTCTCTTGGTTTCTCCCATCTCTCTTCCTCCAGTGTGGAGAAAATACAATGTATGTGTGTATTCATTTAACTGCAAGCGTTTAAACTGCAGGAGCACCGCAAATAAAAGAACTGTGCTAATGTTCATGACAACAAGGGTAGTTACAGGCTGTAGTGGATATGACCCATGCTAATGTCCATGACAATAAGGGTAGTTACAGGCTGTAATGGATATGACCCATGCTAATGTCCATGACAATAAGGGTAGTTACAGGCTGTAGTGGATATGACCCATGCTAATGTTCATGATAATAAGGGTAGTTACAGGCTGTAGTGGATATGACCCATGCTAATGTCCATGATAATAAGGGTAGTTACAGGCTGTAGTGGATATGACCCATGCTAATGTCCATGACAATAAGGGTAGTTACAGGCTGTAGTGGATATGACCCATGCTAATGTTCATGTTAATAAGGGTAGTTACAGACTGTAGTGGATATGACCCATGCTAATGTCCATGACAACAAGGGTAGTTACAGGCTGTAGTGGATATGACCCATGCTAATGTCCATGACAACAAGGGTAGTTACAGACTGTAGTGGATATGACCCATGCTAATGTCCATGACAACAAGGGTAGTTACAGACTGTAGTGGATATGACCCATGCTAATGTTCATGATAATAAGGCTAGTTACAGGCTGTAGTGGATATGACCCATGCTAATGTTCATGTTAATAAGGGTAGTTACAGGCTGTAGTGGATATGACCCATGCTAATGTTCATGATAATAAGGGTAGTTACAGGCTGTAGTGGATATGACCCATGCTAATGTCCATGACAACAAGGGTAGTTACAGGCTGTAGTGGATATGACCCATGCTAATGTTCATGTTAATAAGGGTAGTTACAGACTGTAGTGGATATGACCCATGCTAATGTCCATGACAACAAGGGTAGTTACAGGCTGTAGTGGATATGACCCATGCTAATGTTCATGATAATAAGGGTAGTTACAGGCTGTAGTGGATATGACCCATGCTAATGTTCATGACAATAAGGGTAGTTACAGGCTGTAGTGGATATGACCCATGCTAATGTTCATGACAATAAGGGTAGTTACAGGCTGTAGTGGATATGACCCATGCTAATGTTCATGACAACAAGGGTAGTTACAGACTGTAGTGGATATGACCCATGCGAATGTCCATGATAATAAGGGTAGTTACAGGCTGTAGTGGATATGACCCATGCTAATGTCCATGACAACAAGGGTAGTTACAGGCTGTAGTGGATATGACCCATGCTAATGTCCATGACAACAAGGGTAGTTACAGGCTGTAGTGGATATGACCCATGCTAATGTTCATGATAATAAGGGTAGTTACAGGCTGTAGTGGATATGACCCATGCTAATGTTCATGTTAATAAGGGTAGTTACAGGCTGTAGTGGATATGACCCATGCTAATGTTCATGATAATAAGGGTAGTTACAGGCTGTAGTGGATATGACCCATGCGAATGTCCATGACAATAAGGGTAGTTACAGACTGTAGTGGATATGACCCATGCTAATGTCCATGACAACAAGGGTAGTTACAGGCTGTAGTGGATATGACCCATGCTAATGTCCATGACAACAAGGGTAGTTACAGGCTGTAGTGGATATGACCCATGCTAATGTTCATGTTAATAAGGGTAGTTACAGGCTGTAGTGGATATGACCCATGCTAATGTCCATGACAATAAGGGTAGTTACAGACTGTAGTGGATATGACCCATGCTAATGTCCATGACAACAAGGGTAGTTACAGGCTGTAGTGGATATGACCCATGCTAATGTCCATGACAACAAGGGTAGTTACAGGCTGTAGTGGATATGACCCATGCTAATGTCCATGACAATAAGGGTAGTCACAGGCTGTAGTGGATATGGCCCATGCCAATGTTCATGATAACAAGGGTAGTTACAGGCTGTAGTGGATATGACCCATGCTAATGTTCATGTTAATAAGGGTAGTTACAGGCTGTAGTGGATATGACCCATGCTAATGTCCATGACAATAAGGGTAGTTACAGGCTGTAGTGGATATGACCCATGCTGATGTTCATGTTAATAAGGGTAGTTACAGGCTGTAGTGGATATGACCCATGCTAATGTCCATGACAATAAGGGTAGTTACAGGCTGTAGTGGATATGACCCATGCTGATGTTCATGTTAATAAGGGTAGTTACAGGCTGTAGTGGATATGACCCATGCTAATGTCCATGACAACAAGGGTAGTTACAGGCTGTAGTGGATATGACCCATGCTAATGTCCATGACAATAAGGGTAGTCACAGGCTGTAGTGGATATGACCCATGCTAATGTCCATGACAACAAGGGTAGTTACAGACTGTAGTGGATATGACCCATGCTAATGTCCATGACAACAAGGGTAGTTACAGGCTGTAGTGGATATGACCCATGCTGATGTTCATGTTAATAAGGGTAGTTACAGGCTGTAGTGGATATGACCCATGCTAATGTTCATGTTAATAAGGGTAGTTACAGGCTGTAGTGGATATGACCCATGCTAATGTCCATGACAACAAGGGTAGTTACAGGCTGTAGTGGATATGACCCATGCTAATGTCCATGATAATAAGGGTAGTTACAGGCTGTAGTGGATATGACCCATGCTAATGTTCATGATAATAAGGGTAGTTACAGGCTGTAGTGGATATGACCCATGCTAATGTTCATGTTAATAAGGGTAGTTACAGGCTGTAGTGGATATGACCCATGCTAATGTTCATGATAATAAGGGTAGTTACAGGCTGTAGTGGATATGACCCATGCGAATGTCCATGACAATAAGGGTAGTTACAGACTGTAGTGGATATGACCCATGCTAATGTCCATGACAACAAGGGTAGTTACAGGCTGTAGTGGATATGACCCATGCTAATGTCCATGACAACAAGGGTAGTTACAGGCTGTAGTGGATATGACCCATGCTAATGTTCATGTTAATAAGGGTAGTTACAGGCTGTAGTGGATATGACCCATGCTAATGTCCATGACAATAAGGGTAGTTACAGACTGTAGTGGATATGACCCATGCTAATGTCCATGACAACAAGGGTAGTTACAGGCTGTAGTGGATATGACCCATGCTAATGTCCATGACAACAAGGGTAGTTACAGGCTGTAGTGGATATGACCCATGCTAATGTCCATGACAATAAGGGTAGTCACAGGCTGTAGTGGATATGGCCCATGCCAATGTTCATGATAACAAGGGTAGTTACAGGCTGTAGTGGATATGACCCATGCTAATGTTCATGTTAATAAGGGTAGTTACAGGCTGTAGTGGATATGACCCATGCTAATGTCCATGACAATAAGGGTAGTTACAGGCTGTAGTGGATATGACCCATGCTGATGTTCATGTTAATAAGGGTAGTTACAGGCTGTAGTGGATATGACCCATGCTAATGTTCATGTTAATAAGGGTAGTTACAGGCTGTAGTGGATATGACCCATGCTAATGTCCATGACAACAAGGGTAGTTACAGGCTGTAGTGGATATGACCCATGCTAATGTCCATGACAACAAGGGTAGTTACAGGCTGTAGTGGATATGACCCATGCTAATGTCCATGACAACAAGGGTAGTTACAGGCTGTAGTGGATATGACCCATGCTAATGTCCATGACAACAAGGGTAGTTACAGGCTGTAGTGGATATGACCCATGCTAATGTCCATGACAACAAGGGTAGTTACAGACTGTAGTGGATATGACCCATGCTAATGTCCATGACAATAAGGGTAGTTACAGGCTGTAGTGGATATGACCCATGCTAATGTTCATGTTAATAAGGGTAGTTACAGGCTGTAGTGGATATGACCCATGCTAATGTCCATGACAACAAGGGTAGTTACAGGCTGTAGTGGATATGACCCATGCTAATGTCCATGACAACAAGGGTAGTTACAGGCTGTAGTGGATATGACCCATGCTAATGTCCATGACAACAAGGGTAGTTACAGGCTGTAGTGGATATGACCCATGCTAATGTCCATGACAACAAGGGTAGTTACAGGCTGTAGTGGATATGACCCATGCTAATGTTCATGTTAATAAGGGTAGTTACAGGCTGTAGTGGATATGACCCATGCTAATGTTCATGTTAATAAGGGTAGTTACAGGCTGTAGTGGATATGACCCATGCTAGAACTAATGGGCAGGTGCACACACACACCACACACACAAACTGCACAAGCTAGCTTACACACACACCAATCCCTTGGCCCGCACAATGCATCTCTTTGCCAAGGCCCAGTGGTTTTCCTCTGGATAGTGTTGTCTGAGAGGAGGCAGCTCGTAGAAAACCAGGGAGATTGACCCATTAGGCCTTGAGAGCAGAGGGAGGACGGCCTATATAATGGGAGTGTATGGGGGCAAATCGCTGCTTTGTGCATACTGTATAATAACATATAATGGAGGTCTATGGAGGGGAAAGCAGGTGATTGGGCTGTTCTGCACTGTTGGTTGTTCAATGGGGGGCTATAGAGAGAGATGTGGGTGATTGACATTGGGACAGTTGGGGCAATTCAAGGTCTTCAGAAAGGGCCCAATCATGTCCTTCAGGCTTAAAACGGCTCAACTGAACGGCTGAAGCCATTTCCCCTTTACACTCCTAATAAGAGCTGGCAAATGCCTCACTTAGGGGTACCGAACCCAACGTCCCCACAATACACATCCCATCCACCTCCTTCGTACAGTAGCTGACGACCCAATCAGTCCCCATGAGTCGGGCAAAGGCAGGTGATGTCCATGCTGTTGCACTATACACTATCTCTCTGCTCCTGAACGCTTTATAGTTTACACATTTTTCCAATTACAAGACTGGGATTTACAGGCTGCAATAAACAGGCTATTTCCTGCAGGTGCTGTTTAAGGAAGCGGAGAAGAGGAAACAGTTTGATAACAACAGAGGGGCTTAAGTAAAATAGCAACACCACAGGTTGTTTATACAAGGGCATGTGCTAACGTACTGGCAACCTTTCACCTTGAAGCTTATCTCACTTACCACAAAGACCATATGAATACATACAAGACATACACTTTTCTTTTAGTCCTTTTTTTGGCTCGAGAACCATGTAAAAAGAGATTGAAACTCAATTCAAGGTGACATTACGTGTGAAAAGAGGGCTGAGAATTGTTTCACCTTAAGACCCTTCTCCCACGACAAGATAGTCAGATAAGCTTTTGTCTGAGAAAAGCCTTCTATCTCAGCATAGAAATACAAGTCCTCTCAAACTTGAAGCTCAATGTCAAATGAACACAGTGGGTGATTGATTAAGTAGAAGGTGGCTCCAACAGGGTCAAACTGAAGCCAAACTTACAGGAGCACACCAAGGATGAGGGGTGAAGTTAGATGGAGCGAGGAGGGTATAAAGCACCAGACCCTGGGATAAATCAATGAGGCTGGATTGCTGGAGTTATGTACCAACACACATCCATCTGGACCACCTAGAGGGTGTTTAAACCGCCCCAAAGAGAAAACAGACTTTCTTGGAACTAGGAACACGAGTGTGTGCACACACCACTCACTCACACACACACCACACTCTCGCTCACTCACACACACCACACTCTCGCTCTCACACACACACCACACTCTCGCTCGCTCACTCACACCACACTCTCGCTCGCTCACTCACACCACACTCTCGCTCGCTCACTCACTCACACACCACACTCTCGCTCGCTCACTCACACACCACACTCTCGCTCGCTCACTCACACACACCACACTCTCGCTCACACACACACACACACACACACACACACACACACACACACACACACACACACACACACACACACACACACACACACACACACACACACACACACACACACAGAGTATGACTCAGTGATGTTGTCTGTATTGACAGGTTCTCCAGGCAGACTGCACTTTCCTCCAAGAAAACACTTAACCCTCGACTAAGCTCAGACAAAAGCCTTGGGGCCTTAAAATTGACAGTCAATTTGCCCTCTGCTGCTCTGAAATATGCACTGAGTGTACACAACTACATTTTCATGACAGACTGACCAGGTGAATCCAGGTGAAAGATATGATCCCTTTTTTTTATCCCTTTTTCTCCCCAATTTCGTGGTATAAGTCTAGTTACAGTCTTGTCTCATTGCTGCAACTCCCGTACGGACTCGGGAGAGGCGAAGGTCGAGAGCCGTGAAACACAACCCAACCAAGCCGCACTGCTTCTTGACACAATACCCACTTAACCCGGAAGCCAGCCGCACCAATGTATAGGAGGAAACACTGTACACCTGGCGATTGTGGCAGTGTGCACTGCACCCTGCCCCGCCATAGGAGTCGCTAGTGTGCGATGTGACAAGGACATCCCTGCCGGACAAACCCTCCCCTAACCCGGACGACGCTGGGCCAATTGTGCGCCGCCTGGACTCGAACCCAGAATCTCTAGTGGCACAGCTAGCACTGTGAGGCAGTGTCTTAGACCACTGCGCCACCCGGGAGGCAGCTATGATCCCTTATTGATGTCACTTGTTAAATCCACTTCAACCAGTGTAGATGAAGGGGAGGAGACAGGTTAAAGAAGGATTTTTAAGCCTGGAGACAATTGCGACATGGATTGTGTGTATGTGCCATTTAGAGGGTGAATGGGCAAGACAAAAGATTTAAGTGCTTTGAACGGGGTATGGTAGTAGGTGCCAGGTGCACCGGTTTGAGTGTGTCAAGAACTGTAACTTTTCACATTCAACAGTTTCCTGTGTGTATCAAGAATGGTCCACTACCCAAAGGACATCCAGCAAACTTGACACAACTGTGGGAAGCATTGGAGTCAATGTGGGCCATCCTACCTGTGGAACGCTGTCGACACCTTGTAGAGTCTATGTCCCGACGAATTGAAGCTGTTCTGAGGGCAACTCACTATTTGGAAAGTGTTCCTAATGTTTTGTGCACTCAGTGTATGTGCAAGTCAGAGAAGTGTTTTCTCTGCTTTACATAGCACAGAGGTTGAACATCAACATATTGACACTTCCTCTGGGGGGGATGCTCAAGCATTTTGCGACACCCGCAATAACATCTGCTAAATATGTGCGACCAATAAAATGTGATTTGATTTGAATAAATACATTTGATTTGATACATTAAGGTCAAAGACTGTCCCCAAAGTGACACCCTCTTCCCTGCATATTGCTCTGGACAAAATGTGTAGACTGGATGCACTCGAGCTCGCTCCCTCTCCCCCTCCCTCTGCCTCCCTCTGCCTCCCTCCCCCCAGCATTACATTTGGACCTTTATTTCACTGCAGGGCCTCCCCATCCTCCGGACCAGGTAGTCACCGCCTGATTGAAGGTGAAAAGAAAAACTGCCATAAAGAAAGACTGGACGGTGGAGCGAGGAACGACCCCCCTGACGAAGACTAGCAGGGAAGGAGGGAGGAAGGAAAGAGGGGAGGGGTGTGAAAAAGAAGAGAGAGGAACAGAAAATAGGAGGATGATTGAACATTTGTTAACCTGAGTATGAAAAGTAACCTATTATGCCACCCCGTCCCCACAGACCCCGTGCCCCCCCCACCGTTCATTTTCTCCATAGTGACACCTTGCTGAAATGGATCAATCAAATAAAATGACATGGCTCTGTATTTGGGGACAGTCGTGTCGACGATGAGATGCAATTCCAGCAGCGGGCGTCACCCCTGTGCTTGTGGCTGTCATATCTACAGCAAGGATATTACCTACACATCACAATACAGAACACAGGTTGGAATGGAATGGCTACCCTTCAGAAGGCAGAGGCACACTCACACACAGCCATTACCATATCATACGGCTACTGTGTGCAGTACTGTCTGATATGAATATGATGTGGGGGTTCAATTATTTATAGATCTCTTCATATCACATACAGAGCTGTCTGTCGCTGTGTGTTTGTGTTGCAGCTAACTGAAGATGCCCTGAGGGGGAAGGAACAGACAACCTTGACCTCTGACCTTTTGCTTGTGTTCTTCTGCTGAGAAGTGACAGTGTGTGTGTGTGTGTGTTCTTTTTGTGCAGTGTGTGTGTGTGTGAGCGCACACACAAGTATGGTTGTGCCTGCACTGTTTAGGGAGGTTAGTTGGGGTCAGCTGACTGGACATGCCTGCTGTCATTAAGCCCTCTGATTTCTGAGTGAGCGGAGGAGAAGGGTGATGGGGGGAGGAAAAGAAAGGACAGAGGAAAGGAGAGAAGGACACCCTCGCCTGAGGGGAGGATGGGGGTAAATGAGGGAAAGAGAGAGGGCAGTCGAGCGTTAAGAAAGAGATGAGGGTAAACCAGGACAGACCCTTCCATAGAGGTTACAGTGTGTTTAGGTAATTGGCAGGCAGAGTCATAGTAACCTTAAGAGGACGCTGGGACAACACTGCAGCAACCTCCACGTAACCATAGCATTGCAACAGATCTATGCTGCTTGGGTGGCCTGTCTCAGTCTGTGAGGGTGTCGTTGGGTGAGGGTGCCGTTGGGTGAGGGTGCCGTTGGGTGAGGGTGCCGTTGGGTGAGGGTGCCGACGGGTGAGGGTGCCGACGGGTGAGGGTGCCGATGGGTGAGGGTGCCGTTGGGTGAGGGTGCCGTTGGGTGAGGGTGCCGATGGGTGAGGGTGCCGTTGGGTGAGGATGTCGTTGGGTGAGGGTGCCGATGGGTGAGGGTGCCGTTGGGTGAGGGTGCCGTTGGGTGAGGGTGCCGTTGGGTGAAGGTGCCGATGGGTGAGGGTGTCGTTGGGTGAGGGTGCCGATGGGTGAGGGTGCCGTTGGGTGAGGGTGCCGTTGGGTGAGGGTGCCGATGGGTGAGGGTGCCGTTGCGTGAGGGTGTCGTTGGGTGAGGGTGTCGTTGGGTGAGGGTGCCGATGGGTGAGGGTGCCGTTGGGTGAGGGTGCCGATGGGTGAGGGTGTCGTTGGGTGAGGGTGTCGTTGGGTGAGGGTGTCGTTGGGTGAGGGTGCCGTTGGGTGAGGGTGCCGTTGGGTGAGGGTGTCGTTGGGTGAGGGTGCCGATGGGTGAGGGTGTTTCCCAGGGAAAAACAGAAGTATTCAATAAACTTGGATTGTAAAGTAAATGTGTTTCTTTTTGTTTTGACTAGTGAAATAGTTCTGAGAGAAGCATTGTCACGTTAAAAGACAAGTCGTTTCATCACAACACTCTCTTGGATATAGGCTTTGGTTGAATAACAGTATTGTTTTGCTATAATATGGCTGATCGCCATTCATTTCTCAATGACACCCAACGGACTCCAAGCAGGTCAGTATTAAAGAAAGATGCCACTCCATTCTCCAGCGTCACAGACACTTTCAAGAGCCACTTTGGAATTTTTTCATTAGGCCACGCTGCGTGTTTCAGTGCAGTTGTCAAGGGAGCTGGTGGCAATATTCAATACTGCTGTTTCACAAAGTTACAATCTAATTTGCACTTGACACCCATCATTTCCATAATATGTTCCTTCCTTCCCTCTCTCTTATGTCTTTAGATGGGGCTGGTGTGTATATGTCTGTTTGGGTGGGGCTGCTCGGGGTGGAGCGTGCCTCGTCGGCTGATTTGGGACAATTTGTGGGAATGTCGTTGGGAGCACGTAAACAGACAAGCTAATCAGGAACACAACAGCCCTAATCAGACTGGAGTTAAATACCTGATGCTTAATGAATACCACCCCACTATTACGTCATGACTAAATAACATGTCTGTAAAATGCACCTGGATCAACCTAGGATCAGACCAGACGTGGGTCCACCTAGGATCAGACCAGACGTGGGTCCACCTAGGATCAGACCAGACGTGGGTCCACCTAGGATCAGACCAGACGTGGGTCCACCTAGGATCAGACCAGACGTGGGTCCACCTAGGATCAGACCAGACGTGGGTCCACCTAGGATCAGACCAGACGTGGGTCCACCTAGGATCAGACCAGACGTGGGTCCACCTAGGATCAGACCAGACGTGGGTCCACCTAGGATCAGACCAGATGTGGGTCCACCTAGGATCAGACCAGACGTGGGTCCACCTAGGATCAGACCAGACGTGGGTCCACCTAGGATCAGACCAGACGTGGGTCCACCTAGGATCAGACCAGACGTGGGTTCACCTAGGATCAGACCAGACGTGGATCCACCTAGGATCAGACCAGACGTGGATCCACCTAGGATCAGACCAGACGTTGGTCCACCTAGGATCAGACCAGACGTGGGTCCACCTAGGATCAGACCAGACGTGGGTCCACCTAGGATCAGACCAGACGTGGGTCCACCTAGGATCAGACCAGACGTGGGTCCACCTAGGATCAGACCAGACGTGGATCCACCTAGGATCAGACCAGATGTGGGTCCACCTAGGATCAGACCAGACGTGGGTCCACCTAGGATCAGACCTGGGATCAGACACTCACCCATAACGACGCTGAACTCTGTCAAAAAACACCACCAGGGAACTCAGAATCCAATACTGTATAAATATGTCAAAAGTGTCTGTGTGCCTGAAATATCAGCCATTGTATTTTTGTCTATGTCTGGATTCCCCTTCTCCCCACCTCCACATCACACCCTACATCCTCACAGCAGACCGTAGCAGGGTGAGAAGGTGAGAATGAGGGGAGAAACGATGCGTTGTACTTAGCAAATTGCATTTGAAACCAGGAGGGAATAAATACAGGAGATAAATCCAAGCTCTAATGTGCCTGAAATCCATTAGAAATCTCCTATTCACACATCAGAGAAATCACATTACAAGACGGCTAATGTCATTTCTCTGGTTTTTGACTGCGCGTCGCTGCGAGGGTGAGACAGTAACATCAAACATAATGGATTTTCACCTCTTTTTTTCTCCTCTCTCTCTTTCTTTCTCTCGTTCTATTCCGTTAGGATATTACATTCAGGGGTAGTCTTTCTTGGGGAGGTAATGAATTTAGCCAGGGAAGTCTGGAGAGGGAGGCTGGAGGGTTTTTGTGAATGTGTCAGAGCTTCGCTATTCAGCTTTCTGCCATAAACACACTGCTTCAGACTTCTGGACTTTGAAAAAGGTTTCCAAAGTTCCACAAGCCAGGGGATATTAGACAAAGAAACCTGAGGAGGGGAGGGGCTGTTTCTTTGTTCTGACTCAATCACAAACTGCCAGCTTGGGTTTTCCACATTCTGCACATCAGAACAGGAAGGCCACTACTGCAACATGACTGGGCTTTAATAAGACAGAAGAGCTACAAAGGGGAGGGAAGAGGGGCAGAAGGAGGATAGAGGGAGGATAGAGAGAGAATGAAAGAGACAGAGAGAGACCAAGAGAGAGAGAGAGAGAGAGAGAGAGATAAGAAAGCCATCACCTACAGAGAAATGAACCTGGTGAAGAGCCCCCTAAGCAAACTGGTCCTGGGGCTCTGTTCACAAACACAAACAGACCCCACAGAGCCTCAGATACAGCACCACAATTAGACCCAACCAAATTATGAGAAAACAAAAAGATAATTACTTGACACATTTGAAAGAACTTACAAAAAAACTGAGCAAACTAGAATGCTATTTGCTCTAAACAGAGAGTACAGTGGCAGAATACCTGACCCAAAATTAAGGAAATCTTTGACTATGTACAGACTCAGTGAGCATAGCCTTGCTATTGAGAAATGCCGCCAAAGGCAGACCTGGCTCTCAAGAGAAGACAGGCTATGTGCACACTGCCCACAAAATGAGGTAGAAACTGAGCTGAACTTCCTAACCTCCTGCTAAATGTATGACCATATTAGAGACACATATTTCCCTCAGATTACACAGATCCACAATGAATTTGAAAACAAAACTAATTTTGATAAACTCTCATGTCTATTGGGTGAAATACCAAAGTGTGCAATCACAGAGGAAAGATTTGTGACCTGTTGCCACAAGAAAAGGGCAACCAGTGAAGAACAAACACCACTGTAAATACAACCCATATTTATTTGCACATCATTACAACACTGCATATAGACATAATATGACATTTGAAATGTCTTTATTAATTTGGAACTTTTGTAAGTGTAATGTTTACTGTTAATTTATTGTTTATTTCACTTTTGCTTATTATCTATTTCACTTGCTTTGGCAATGCTAACATATGCTTCCCATGCCAATAAAAGCCCCTTAAATTGAGAGAGAGAGAGAGAGAGAGAGAGAGAGAGAGAGAGAGAATATAAAGAGGATAAAGTGAAGGATAGAGAGGGGGAAGGAGTGAAGTAAAGGGAAGGGAAAATTAGTGAAAGAAGGAAGGAGAGCCGTAGAGAGCGAGAGAAGAGAGAGAAAGAGAAGGAAGGAGATCCATAGAGAGAGAGAAGAGCGAGAAATGAGGCTTGTTAAAAATAGACAGCATCTTCTCAGTAAGAACCCATCTCCAACCCCGACGTCACAAGACCATGTGTATTCCAATAAAACACTACTGCATTTCCAGAAAACCAACCCTGAGACAAAATACTAATTGATTGGTTCACCAGAGAAGCCCGTAGCCAGCAGAGGAACACGGCATTGAACTACATGAAAGTAACTACCTGTATGTACACAAGTACCTCATTTTACTCACTTAGTGAATGTAAATAACCCTGGAAATCAACTAAATGTGTATTCACAGTAGCCCCAGTAGTTCCTCACTTCTTCTGATGACTCCCACCATGTTGTAATAGGGAATATGGTGCGATTTTGAACGCACCCCCTGAATCCAAATAGGCTGAAACCAAGCCTATTTAAATGAACGGTGGTTCACACAACTGGTGGGGAAACTGAAGCAGCAGCAAGAGTAGAACGAAGAGTTACATAGAACACATCTTCCATCCTCCACCATGTAATTCAGTGACTGGGCTCCGTTAATACAACACTATGAGGTGTGTAGAGCA
>NC_052312.1:46653888-46656388 GCF_016432855.1 Salvelinus namaycush
TAATACTGTGTAATTGCATAGACAGGGATTACAGGTAATACTGCGTAGTTACATAGACAGGGATTACAGTTAATACTGCGTAGTTACATATATATAGGGGTTACAGTTACTACTGTGTAGTTACATAGACATATGGATTACAGTTACTACTGCGTAGTTACATATATATAGGAGTTACAGTTAATACTGTGTAGTAACATAGACATAGGAGTTACAGTTAATACTGTGTAGTTACAGATATTGGACACAAAGAGAGGGGGGAAGGAGAAGGGGAGAAGGAGGGAGAAGGAGGGAGAGAGGGTCCCCACAGGATCCACGCCTGCGCCTGCTTTCCTCGCTCTTCTTCTGTAGACCTTGACCGCAGACATAGCGAGCGGATCAATCAATTACATCTCCACTCCACCAATCAAACAATGTTATTATCAGGCATCGGCTCGTCGACCTGGAAAGGTCAGCACAATCAAAGGCTGCTGTGATGTGATTGCCAGCGCCGACTCATGTGGCAGTAACCGGGAGTGGCAGCTCAATGCCAACTGAGGGCCATTTTGGAGCGAGAAGGCAGAGCAGGAGGAGGAGAAAAAGAGGGAGTGAGAGAGAGAAGGAGAGAGGGAGGAACTGAGGGACAACCTAAGAATAGCCTCACTTTTGACAGCACACAAAGAGCGGAAAAAACAGCAAAACAAATAAGCATACGTCTAAAGGTTAGAGAGAAAAGTAAACAGTCTGAAACCCCTGAGTGCACCACATCCAATCCAACAACTAGAAAGCAGGCATCTGAGTGAGAGGAAACACAGAGCAGAGCCAAAATGGCCGCAGTCACTAACGCACTCTAGCTCTATTTGTTCCATGGCCTGTTTCTCTCTAGGAGATGAGGGGAAGACACCTTCACCTGAATAACTGAGGCAGAATAAATCAATGAAACATCAATGTGGCTGCCACCATTCACGTCAACTTAACTTTCAGAAAAGGCACGAAGGATGACAAAAGCAAAGAGGTTGACAGTATTGAGACTCACATACATAAAAAGGACTTGTGCTTATAACACTAACAAGGAGTCCTTCTGTCTTCCTGCCATCTTTCCCTTTGGAAAGGCCCTGAGGTGTCCAGGTTGCTGCCTGCTTTTTAGGATTTTCAACCCAACTTGTACAGTATAATAACCTGACAGGTAGGTAAGTCTCTATCTCTCGCTCCCTCCCTGCATACTGAGGTGAATGTGACCATGGCTTCTCCATTCACCTCTTTTGAGCTCTGTATAAATCACACCTACTCAGCAGATTACACCGAGAAAGAGCGAGAGCACAGGAACAAGTCTCCTCTTCTCTCCTTTAAAAAGAACTACAACACCTTGAGATAAGACTCTGGAAGACTAGCGAAGACGAGAGAGGCCTTGGGGTCACTAGCATAGAGATATTACAGCTAGAAATCCCGTCCCCGCTCTGTAGGTAGTGCCTAGATACCCATCCCCGCCCTATAGGCAGCGTCAAGATATCCCCACTCTATAGGCAGCGTCTAGATATCCCCACTCTATAGGCAGCGTCTAGATATCCCCACTCTATAGGCAGCGTCTAGATATCCCCACTCTATAGGCAGCGTCTAGATATCCCATCCCCACTCTATAGGCAGCGTCTAGATATCCCCACTCTATAGGCAGCGTCTACATATCCCCACTCTATAGGCAGCGTCTACATATCCCCACTCTATAGGCAGCGTCTAGATATCCCCCCTCTATAGGCAGCGTCTAGATATCCCCCCTCTATAGGCAGCGTCTAGATATCCCCCCTCTATAGGCAGCGTCTAGATATCCCCCCTCTATAGGCAGCGTCTAGATATCCCCCCTCTATAGGCAGCGTCTAGATATCCCCCCTCTATAGGCAGCGTCTAGATATCCCCCTCTATAGGCAGCGTCTAGATATCCCATCCCCACTCTATAGGCAGCGTCTAGATATCCCCACTCTATAGGCAGCGTCTAGATATCCCCGCTCTATAGGCAGCGTCTAGATATCCCCGCTCTATAGGCAGCGTCTAGATATCCTCGCTCTATAGGCAGCGTCTAGATATCCCCACTCTATAGGCAGCGTCTAGATATCCCCGCTCTATAGGCAGCGTCTAGATATCCCCGCTCTATAGGCAGCGTCTAGATATCCCCACTCTATAGGCAGCGTCTAGATATCCCCACTCTATAGGCAGCGTCTAGATATCCCCCTCTATAGGCAGCGTCTAGATATCCCCATTCTATAGGCAGTGTCTAGATATCCTCACTCTATAGGCAGTGTCTAGATATCCCCACTCTATAGGCAGCGTCTAGATATCCCCACTCTATAGGCAGCGTCTAGATATCCCCACTCTAGGCAGCTGGCATATCACTGGTGCTCATCTAGAAAGAGCTGCATTATGCATTCAGCTGAGTCTCAGTGAGGGAGAGTCTATGGCCAGATAATAGGTCTGTAGCCATTAGTCACTGGACTCCTCCTGCACTGCAGACAAGATAAGAGATGAGATG
>NC_052312.1:46658888-46676388 GCF_016432855.1 Salvelinus namaycush
TGGTGGAGAGGTGCCTGGGTGGTGGAGAGGTGCCTGGGTGGTGGAGAGGTGCCTGGGTGGTGGAGAGGTGCCTGGGTGGTGGAGAGGTGCCTGGGTGGTGGAGAGGTGCCTGGGTGGTGGAGAGGTGCCTGGGTGGTGGAGAGGTGCCTGGGTCGTGGAGAGGTGCCTGGGTGGTGGAGAGGTGCCTGGGTGGTGGAGAGGTGCCTGGGTGGTGGAGAGGTGTCTGGGTGGTGGAGAGGTGTCTGGGTGGTGGAGAGGTGTCTGGGTGGTGGAGAGGTGTCTGGGTGGTGGAGAGGTGTCTGGGTGGTGGAGAGGTGTCTGGGCGGTGGAGAGGTGTCTGGGCGGTGGAGAGGTGTCTGGGTGGTGGAGAGGTGTCTGGGTGGTGGAGAGGTGTCTGGGTGGTGGAGAGGTGTCTGGGCGGTGGAGAGGTGTCTGGGCGGTGGAGAGGTGTCTGGGCGGTGGAGAGGTGTCTGGGCGGTGGAGAGGTGTCTGGGTGGTGGAGAGGTGTCTGGGTGGTGGAGAGGTGTCTGGGTGCATGATGGTGTGCGCTGCCTGTAACTTACTGGGTTAAAGACCAAAGCTGAATGTTAATACACTCTGTCTGTACACTATGACAAGGCTAGATTAAAACAGCATCATTGTGGAGCTGCAGAGCTCCACACAAGGCAGATGGAGGATTTCTACAGTATGGTAGCAACGTTGAGTGGACATACAGAGCAGGATTCAGAAACAAACTGATAGAGAAGAATTGAACTAAAACAAGGCAGGTAGCATAAGAGTCAGACTCCGGATTCACAGGACCTGGATGTGTCTCAAATGGCACCTTGTTCCCTATGTAGTGCACTAGATTTGACCAGGGTCCATAGGGTGCCATTTGGGATGCACACACTGTTTTGATACTTTAATCAATCAATCAACTGCAATTATAATGCCCTTTTTATATCAGCCGATGTAATAAAGTGCTTATACAGAAACCCAGCCAAAACTCCAAACAACAAGCAATGTAGATGTAGAAGCACGGTGGCTAGGAAAAACTCCCTAGAAAGGCAGGAATCTAGGAAGAAACCTAGAGAGGAACCAGGCTCTGGGGGGTGGCCAGTCCTCTTCTGGCTGTGCCGGGTGGAGATTATAACAGTACATGTCCAAGATGTTCAAACGTTCATAGATGACCAGCAGGGTCAAATAATAATCATCACAGTGGTTGTCGAGGGTGTAACAGGTCAGCACCTCTGGAGTAATTGTCAGTTGGCTTTTCACAGCCGAGCATTCAGAGTTAGAGACAGCAGGTGCGGTAAAGAGAGAGAGTCATAAACAGCAGGTCCGGGACAAGGTAGCACGACCGGTGAACAGGTCAGGGTTCCATAGCTGATTGTTCCCTCAATGTATCTCTCTTCATCTCTCCTCTTCTCTCTCTATTCATCTCTCTTATTCTCCTTGCTGAAGTAGCTGCTGTACCTCCTCACTCTGGTACTGTCTCCCTCCTAGTCTCTTCCTCCTCCCTCTGTTACTGTCTCTCTCCTAGTCTCTTCCTCCTCCTCCCTCTGTTACTGTCTCTCTCCTAGTCTCTTCCTCCTCTTCCCTCTGTTACTGTCTCTCTCCTAGTCTCTTCCTCCTCTTCCCTCTGTTACTGTCTCTCTCCTAGTCTCTTCCTCCTCTTCCCTCTGTTACTGTCTCTCTCCTAGTCTCTTCCTCCTCTTCCCTCTGTTACTGTCTCTCTCCTAGTCTCTTCCTCCTCCTCCCTCTGTTACGGTCTCTCTCCTAGTCTCTTCCTCCTCTTCCCTCTGTTACGGTCTCTCTCCTAGTCTCTTCCTCCTCTTCCCTCTGTTACTGTCTCTCTCCTAGTCTCTTCCTCCTCCTCCCTCTGTTACGGTCTCTCTCCTAGTCTCTTCCTCCTCTTCCCTCTGTTACGGTCTCTCTCCTAGTCTCTTCCTCCTCTTCCCTCTGTTATTGTCTCTCTCCTAGTCTCTTCCTCCTCCCTCTGTTATTGTCTCTCTCCTAGTCTCTTCCTCCTCCTCCCTCTGTTATTGTCTCTCTCCTAGTCTCTTCCTCCTCCTCCCTCTGTTACTGTCTCTCTCCCAGTCTTTTCCTCCTCCTCCCTCTGTTATTGTCTCTCTCCCAGTCTCTTCCTCCTCCCTCTGTTATTGTCTCTCTCCTAGTCTCTTCCTCTTCCCTCTGTTACTGTCGCTCTCCTAGTCTCTTCTTCCTCTTCCCTCTGTTACTGTCGCTCTCCTAGTCTCTTCTTCCTCTTCCCTCTGTTACTGTCGCTCTCCTAGTCTCTTCCTCCTCCCTCTGTTATTGTCTCTCTCCTAGTCTCTTCCTCTTCCCTCTGTTACTGTCGCTCTCCTAGTCTCTTCCTCTTCCCTCTGGTACTGTCTCTCTCCTAGTCTCTTCCTCCTCCCTCTGGTACTGTCTCTCTCCTAGTCTCTTCCTCCTCCTCCCTCCGTTACTGTCTCCCTCCAAGTCTCTTCCTCCTCTTCCCTCTGTTATTGTCTCTCTCCTAGTCTCTTCCTCCTCCCTCTGTTACTGTCTCTCTCCTAGTCTCTTCCTCCTCTTCCCTCTGTTATTGTCTCTCTCCTAGTCTCTTCCTCTTCCCTCTGTTACTGTCGCTCTCCTAGTCTCTTCCTCCTCTTCCCTCTGTTATTGTCTCTCTCCTAGCCTCTTCCTCCTCCTCCCTCTGTTATTGTCTCTCTCCTAGTCTCTTCCTCTTCCCTCTGTTACTGTCGCTCTCCTAGTCTCTTCCTCTTCCCTCTGTTACTGTCGCTCTCCTAGTCTCTTCCTCTTCCCTCTGTTACTGTCTCTCTCCTTGTCTCTTCCTCTTCCCGCTGGTACTGTCTCTCTCCTAGTCTCTTCCTCCTCTTCCCTCTGTTGTCTCTCTCCTAGTCTCTTCCTCTTCCCTCTGTTATTGTCTCTCTCCTAGTCTCTTCCTCCTCTTCCCTCTGTTATTGTCTCTCTCTTAGTCTCTTCCTCCTCTTCCCTCTGTTATTGTCTCTCTCCTAGTCTCTTCCTCCTCTTCCCTCTGTTATTGTTTCTCTCCTAGTCTCTTCCTCCTCCCTCTGGTACTGTCTCTCTCCTAGTCTCTTCCTCCTCCTCCCTCTGTTACTGTCTCTCTCCTAGTCTTTTCCTCCTCTTCCCTCTGTTACTGTCTCTCTCCTAGTCTTTTCCTCCTCTTCCCTGTGGTACTGTCTCTCTCCTAGTCGCTTCCTCCTCCCTCTGTTACTGTCTCTCTCCTAGTCTTTTCCTCCTCTTCCCTGTGGTACTGTCTCTCTCCTAGTCGCTTCCTCCTCCCTCTGTTACTGTCTCTCTCCTAGTCTTTTCCTCCTCCTCCCTCTGGTACTGTCTCTCTCCTAGTCTCTTCCTCTTCCCTCTGTTACTGTCTCTCTCCTAGTCTTTTCCTCCTCCCTCTGTTACTGTCTCTCTCCTAGTCTCTTCCTCCTCCCTCTGTTACTGTCTCTCTCCTAGTCTCTTCCTCCTCTTCCCTCTGTTATTGTCTCTCTCCTAGTCTCTTCCTCTTCCCTCTGTTACTGTCGCTCTCCTAGTCTCTTCCTCCTCTTCCCTCTGTTATTGTCTCTCTCCTAGCCTCTTCCTCCTCCTCCCTCTGTTATTGTCTCTCTCCTAGTCTCTTCCTCTTCCCTCTGTTACTGTCGCTCTCCTAGTCTCTTCCTCTTCCCTCTGTTACTGTCGCTCTCCTAGTCTCTTCCTCTTCCCTCTGTTACTGTCTCTCTCCTTGTCTCTTCCTCTTCCCGCTGGTACTGTCTCTCTCCTAGTCTCTTCCTCCTCTTCCCTCTGTTGTCTCTCTCCTAGTCTCTTCCTCTTCCCTCTGTTATTGTCTCTCTCCTAGTCTCTTCCTCCTCTTCCCTCTGTTATTGTCTCTCTCTTAGTCTCTTCCTCCTCTTCCCTCTGTTATTGTCTCTCTCCTAGTCTCTTCCTCCTCTTCCCTCTGTTATTGTTTCTCTCCTAGTCTCTTCCTCCTCCCTCTGGTACTGTCTCTCTCCTAGTCTCTTCCTCCTCCTCCCTCTGTTACTGTCTCTCTCCTAGTCTTTTCCTCCTCTTCCCTCTGTTACTGTCTCTCTCCTAGTCTTTTCCTCCTCTTCCCTGTGGTACTGTCTCTCTCCTAGTCGCTTCCTCCTCCCTCTGTTACTGTCTCTCTCCTAGTCTTTTCCTCCTCCTCCCTCTGGTACTGTCTCTCTCCTAGTCTCTTCCTCTTCCCTCTGTTACTGTCTCTCTCCTAGTCTTTTCCTCCTCCCTCTGTTACTGTCTCTCTCCTAGTCTCTTCCTCCTCCCTCTGTTACTGTCTCTCTCCTAGTCTTTTCCTCCTCCTCCCTCTGTTACTGTCTCTCTCCTAGTCTCTTCCTCTTCCCTCTGTTACTGTCTCTCTCCTAGTCTCTTCCTCCTCCCTCTGTTACTGTCTCTCTCCTAGTCTTTTCCTCCTCCTCCCTCTGGTACTGTCTCTCTCCTAGTCTCTTTATCCTCCCTCTTCCCTCTGTTTCATCTCTTCTACCTGTTGTTGTCGTTGTGGCAGCAGAGAGAGCTGTCTATCCCAGGGCTGAGGGTAAGTGACAGTGTAAGTGACTGAACAACTAACTGACTGACTGATTGACCAGTTACCCCTGACAGAGGACACAGTTCAATCTAGTAGGTCTTCTACCACTAGGCTTTCCCCTGACGCTCTCTCTCTTGTTCTCAAACATGGTTATATGAGATTTGAACCCTCCTGAGGACCTAGGGTCACAACCTGAGGACCTCATTCCAAACAGCCCAGCCATTCATTGGGAGGTTACATTTTGAGGTAGCTTGCCATGTCATATCTTAAGGACTAGGGCGTGAAGCTGATTGAAGTGTACAGTAACTGACCTTGTTATCATGACCCATCCAAAAATACCTACAGTACAGAGTACACAGCCAATTCCCCCCTGGCCACCGGTGTCACCCTCTTTCAGAGTCACGGTGAGATTTCTAAGATCACCAAAACATTTCTTAAGGAGAACTATTGTTGGAAGAAAAATATAGAAGTTCTGAACTTGTTTCTCTTTCAAACTTTTAGACTTTCATCTGGGAGTTTTTGGACCAAATATCAGGTTAGAGATCCAGAGAGTAGGAGTTCTGGTAACTGTCCAGGGTTGACCCAGTGTACCGGCTCAACACAGCATGGTACCTGTCCAGGGTCGACCCAGTGTACCGGCTCAACGCAGCATGGTAACTGTCCAGGGTCGACCCAGTGTACCGGCTCAACGCAGCATGGTACCTGTCCAGGGTCGACCCAGTGTACCGGCTCAACGCAGCATGGTACCTGTCCAGGGTCGACCCAGTGTACCGGCTCAACTGCTTTGTAATAAAGCAAGAAATTGATACCTTGTGTTTGGAAGCAAAAGGGGAGCGAGACAAGAGGGAACAAAAATGTAAATAGTGTCTGTTGTGTAACTCCGCCCGGCAACTACAAATCAATATGTATTGTGTAACTACGAACCTCCAATTTCATAGAGGTGCGTTAGGGACTAGATTGATGTAGCATAGAGGTGGGTTAGGGACTAGATTGATGCAGCATAGAGGTGGGTTAGGGACTAGATTGATGCAGCATAGAGGTGGGTTAGGGACTAGATTGATGCAGCATAGAGGTGGGTTAGGGACTAGATTGATGTAGCATAGAGGTGGGTTAGGGACTAGATTGATGTAGCATAGAGGTGGGTTAGGGACTGGATTGATGTAGCATAGAGGTGGGTTAGGGACTAGATTGATGCAGCATAGAGGTGGGTTAGGGACTGGATTGATGTAGCATAGAGGTGGGTTAGGGACTGGATTGATGTACTATAGAGGTGGGTTAGGGACTAGATTGATATGGCATAGAGGTGGGTTAGGGACTAGATTGATGTAGCATAGAGGTGGGTTAGGGACTAGATTGATGTAGCATAGAGGTGGGTTAGGGACTAGATTGATGTAGCATAGAGGTGGGTTAGGGACTAGATTGATGTAGCATAGAGGTGGGTTAGGGACTAGACTGATGTAGCATAGAGGTGGGTTAGGGACTAGACTGATGCAGCATAGAGGTGGGTTAGGGACTAGATTGATGCAGCGTAGAGGTGGGTTGGGGACTGATGCAGCATAGAGGTGGGTTAGGGACTGATGCAGCATAGAGGTGGGTTGGGGACTAGATTGATGCAGCGTAGAGGTGGGTTGGGGACTGATGCAGCATAGAGGTGGGTTAGGGACTGATGCAGCATAGAGGTGGTTAGGGACTGGATTGATGCAGCATAGAGATGGGTTAGCGATTAGATTGAGACTGATGCAGCATAGAGATGTGTTAGGGACTGATGCAGCACAGAGGTGGGTTAGGGACTGATGCAGCACAGAGGTGGGTTAGGGACTGATGCAGCATAGAGGTGGGTTAGGGACTGATGCAGCATAGAGGTGGTTGGGGACTGATGCAGCATAGAGGTGGGTTAGGGACTGATGCAGCATAGAGGTGGGTTGGGGACTGATGCAGCATAGAGGTGGTTGGGGACTGATGCAGTATATAGGTGGGTTGGGGACTGATGCAGTATATAGGTGGGTTGGGGACTGATGCAGTATATAGGTGGGTTGGGGACTGATGCAGTATATAGGTGGGTTGGGGACTGATGCAGCATAGAGGTGGTTAGGGACTGATGCAGTATAGAGGTGGGTTAGGGACTGATGCAGCATAGAGGTGGGTTGGGGACTGATGCAGCATAGAGGTGGGTTAGGGACTGATGCAGCATAGAGGTGGGTTAGGGACTGATGCAGCATAGAGGTGGGTTAGGGCCTGATGCAGCATAGAGGTGGGTTAGGGCCTGATGCAGCAGAGGTGGGTTAGGGACTGAGATGGATGCAGCATAGAGGTGGGTTAGGGACTGAGACTGATGCAGTATAGAGGTGGGTTAGGGACTGATGCAGTATAGAGGTGGGTTAGGGACTGATGCAGTATAGAGGTGGTTAGGGACTGATGCAGTATAGAGGTGGTTAGGGACTGATGCAGTATAGAGGTGGTTAGGGACTGATGCAGCATAGAGGTGGGTTAGGGACTGATGCAGCATAGAGGTGGTTAGGGACTGATGCAGTATAGAGATGGGTTAGGGACTGATGCAGCATAGAGGTGGGTTGGGGACTGATGCAGCATAGAGGTGGGTTAGGGACTGATGCAGTATATAGGTGGGTTGGGGACTGATGCAGTATATAGGTGGGTTGGGGATTGATGCAGCATAGAGGTGGTTAGGGACTGATGCAGCATAGAGGTGGGTTGGGGACTGATGCAGTATATAGGTGGGTTGGGGACTGATGCAGCATAGATGTGGTTAGGGACTGATGCAGCATAGATGTGGTTAGGGACTGATGCAGTATAGAGGTGGATTAGGGCCTGATGCAGCATAGAGGTGGGTTGGGGACTGATGCAGCATAGAGGTGGTTGGGGACTGATGCAGCATAGAGATGGGTTGGGGACTGATGCAGCATAGAGGTGGTTGGGGACTGATGCAGCATAGAGGTGGGTTGGGGACTGATGCAGCATAGAGGTGGGTTGGGGACTGATGCAGCATAGAGGTGGTTGGGGACTGATGCAGCATAGATGTGGTTAGGGACTAGATTGATGCAGCACAGAGGTGGGTTGGGGACTGATGCAGCATAGAGGTGGGTTGGGGACTGATGCAGCATAGAGGTGGGTTGGGGACTGATGCAGCATAGAGGTGGGTTGGGGACTGATGCAGCATAGAGGTGGGTTGGGGACTGATGCAGCATAGAGGTGGGTTGGGGACTGATGCAGCATAGAGGTGGGTTGGGGACTGATGCAGCATAGAGGTGGGTTGGGGACTGATGCAGCATAGAGGTGGTTGGGGACTGATGCAGCATAGAGGTGGTTAGGGACTGATGCAGCATAGAGGTGGGTTGGGGACTGATGCAGCATAGAGGTGGGTTAGGGACTGATGTAGCATAGAGGTGGTTGGGGACTGATGCAGCATAGAGGTGGGTTAGGGACTGGATTGATGCAGCATAGAGGTGGGTTAGGGACTAGATAGAGACTGATGCACCATAGAGGTGGGTTAGGGACTGACTGATGTAGCACAGAGGTGGGTTAGGGACTGGTCTGATACTGATACAGATAGGGGACGTGGGTAGAAGATGAGAGAGGGGAAAGACTGACTGTTGGTGGGCCAAAAGAGACAGCCACAGTTTGGATGCCTCAGTGATAATTCCTCTACACTGCTCTGTCATCTTCACATTTACACAGCAGCCCTACAACCAACCCTTATCCACTGAAGACGGGCAGCTGCTCAAACACAGGACACACAGACAGACACACCAGTGCCAGGGCTCATCATCCGCGGGCAGAGAGGATGGTGGAGAGGGAGAGATTAGGGAGCGGGCGCCGAGTCGTCCCTTTTCAAAATGCCAATGCCGGTCAGGGCACAGGGTTTAAATACCACTTAAATGTCAGCAGGAAACCCCCACAAGTCAAACTAAATTACCTCCTACCTGCACCAACTCCCCTTCTGCACCCGCTGCACTCGGTGTGTGTGTGTGTGTGTGTGTGTGTGTGTGTGTGTGTGTGTGTGTGTGTGTGTGTGTGTGTGTGTGTGTGTGTGTGTGTGTGTGTCTGGAAGAATTGCCTGCATGTTGGCACAGAACAAACAAAACAACACACACTATGACTGCTGCTGCAGTCTAGCTCCTCTTTCAGCCTGATCGATGTTCTGTAGCTCACACACAGCCGTTTACTATGGAGCTCCAAACACCCCCCATTAAATGAAAACACACAGCCCTTTATAAAACTTCCCCATCGATCCTTCCGCTGACAATTGATACTTAGAAAAACACTTTCTCTCCCCCCTGCACCAATACACAGTAGATAGGAACAGGAGTCAGTATATTTAGCTAGTGTATACCAGTGATATACAAGTTGTTTGTATAGAAAAGCAGAGAGCTATACAGTGTATTGATCCATATAGCCTTAAGGGCTAGACCACCCTATAACAGTATCCATATACATATCACAGTCACAGAGGCCTGGACATATACTATAGCACAATCAATTCACACAACCAATTCTCCAGTCACTCTTTTACAATGCCCAGCCCTGCTATCAACCACAAATTACACCTACGCTACAGTATTGATCAACACACACACTTTTTGGACCCGTTCTGAAATGGACCTGGGGCTTTCCCACCCGGACCCGATTTGCATAAAACATTTTTTTTTTAAGTAGACACCTGTTCCAAATGGACCCGATGACAACTAGACCCATTCCGTATAAATCTGGTCAGATCTAGAGTCGGTCCAATCTGAGTGAGGGAAGCAGCAGAAAATAAAATGTTTTAAGCTACTTTATTAACCGGAGCTGATAACGTGCAAGAGGAGGGAGAGAGGTGCCGCTCTAGAAGGCGGGGGAGGAGCCGTACTGTGAGTGACACGGGGAGGAGGGAACCAACCAAGCCGACTCGTGTTATAGTGGACAAATAGCTGCCATAGCTAGGTTATTTATCATCAAATATGATTACATAGTACCTGTCTTGACTACATCAAAACGGGAAAAGCTAGTTAAGCTAGCTAACGTTAGCTAGCTAGGCTAACTGAAGCTGCAGTGAATGAGCATTCTAATCCTACCGTTACAAATAACACCACCACCCTGCTGAATATTAAGTAGCAGCCTACCTGTTGGCTCTTGGATGTGGTTCCCCTTTAATTCCCTTTAATCATTCCCCTTTAACTTTTAATTATGTCATTTTAATTCCAGCCTCCTGATTGGCCAACAACAACAAGCGCCACGCTCCACTCTCGTGAAAAGCAAGAGCAGCAGCATAAATGATAAAATGTCTCTCCTGCAGCAGTTGCTTTCGGATCTGTACGGGTCCTTCTGGACACAAGTCAGTTTAAATGACAATCATATCAGAGACGTGACATTATTTAGGATTCTGGATCCGGACCCGCTCGAGTCCTGTATCGGGTCTCGGGTATACAGTCGTGGCCAAAAGTTTTGAGAATGACACAAATATACATTTTCACAAAGTCTGCTGCCTCAGTGTCTTTAGATATTTTTGTCAGATGTTACTATAGAATACTGAAGTATAATTACAAGCATTTCATAAGTGTCAAATATCAATGTTTTGTTCCCCGAGCCACTTAGTTTTGCCTTATGGCAAGGTGCTCCATCATGCTGGAAAAGGCATTGTTCGTCACCAAACTGTTCCTGGATGGTTGGGAGAAGTTGCTCTCGGAGGATGTGTTGGTACCATTCTTTATTCATGGCTGTGTTCTTAGGCAAAATTGTGAGTGAGCACACTCCCTTGGCTGAGAAGCAACCCCACACATGAATGGTTTCAGGATGCTTTAATGTTGGCATGACACAGGACTGATGGTAGCGCTCACCTTGTCTTCTCCGGACAAGCTTTCTTCTGGATGCCCCAAACAATCGGAAATGGGATTCATCAGAGGAAATGACTTTACCCCGGTCCTCAGCAGTCCAATCCCTGTACCTTTTGCAGAATATCAGTCTGTCCCTGATGTTTTTCCTGGAGAGAAGTGGCTTCTTTGCTGCCCTTCTTAACCCCAGGCCATCCTCCAAAAGGCTTCGCCTCACTGTGCGTGCAGATGCACTCACACCTGCCTGCTGCCATTCCTGAGCAAGCTCTGTACTGGTGGTGCCCCGATCCCGCAGCTGAATCAACTTTAGGAGATGGTCCTGGCGCATGCTGGACTTTCTTGGCGGCCCTGAAGCCTTCTTCACAACAATTGAACCGCTCTCCTTGAAGTTCTTGATGATCCGATAAATGGTTGATTTAGGTGCAACCTTACTGGCAGCAATATCCTTGCCTGTGAAGCCCTTTTTGTGCAAAGCAATGATGACGGCACGTCAACCATGGTTGACAGAGGAAGAACAATGATTCCAAGCACCACCCTCCTTTTGAAGCTTCCAGTCTGTTATTCGAACTCAATCAGCATGACAGAGTGATCTCCAGCCTTGTCCTCGTCAACACTCACACCTGTGTTAACGAGAGAATCACTGACATGATGTCAGCTGGTCCTTTTGTGGCAGGGCTGAAATGCAGTGGAAATGTTTTTGGGGGATTCAGTTCATTTGCATGGCAAAGAGGGACTTTGCAATTCATTGCAATTCATCTGATCACTCTTTATAACATTCATATATAGCATTCATATATAACATTTATAACATGGAGTATATTCAAATTGCCATCATACAAACTGAGGCAGCAGACTTTCTGAAAATTTATATTTGTGTCATTCTCAAAACTTTTGGCCACAACTGTACAGTTGAAGTCGGAAGTTTACATACACCTTAGCCAAATACATTTAAACTCAGTTTTTCACAATTCCTGACATTTAATCCTAGTAAAAATTCCTTGTCTTAGGTCAGTTAGGATCACCACTTTATTTTAAGAATGTGAAATGTCAGAATAATAGTAGAGAGAATGATTTATTTCAGCTTTTATTTCTTTCATCACATTCCCAGTGGGTCAGAAGTTTACATACACTCAATTAGCATTTGGTAGCATTACCAATTACGTGTATCATGCACAAAGTAGAGGTCTTAACCGACTTGCCAAAACTATAGTTTGTAAACAAGAAATTTGTTGAGTGGTTGAAAAACGAGTTTTAATGACTCCAACCCAAGTGTATGTAAACTTCCGACTTCAACTGTAAGTGGTTCCGTGAAGACCTGTTTTTCCACACACACACTATTACCCCCCCATCCCCCTCACCCCCCCCCCCCCCCCCATCCCCCTCACTACTCCCCCCATCCCCCTCACCACTACACTCCATTTATTTCCTATGCAGTGTTACTCACTTACCTGTTATGGGAGTTGCTATTAAAAACAGCCATAAGCTGTATCAGTGGGTATTAAAGTGGCTTCTATCAAAGGTGCCAGGGCTGGGTCTCTACACAGACATTAGAAAGCCATCTGCCAGTGAGTAGTGACACAGCTCTGTTGGCACTGCCAGCTCAGAGGGGCACACACACACACGTGCACTCACGCACAGGGCGAGAGAGAGGGAGAGAGAGAGAGAGAGAGAGCGAGAGAGAGAGAGAGAGCGAGAGAGAGCAAGAGAGAGCAAGAGAGAGAGAGAGAGAGAGAGAGAGAGAGAGAGAGAGAGAGAGAAAGAGAGAGAGAGAGAGATGATTTAGTGGGATTGATTTGATCCATTACTGACAACAAGGGAACGGCAGCAGCCACTCACTGTTAAGTATCTCTACCCAGACCTTCCACAGCCCCTACCCAGCCCCTACCCAGCCCTTCCACAGCCCCTACCCAGCCCTTCCACAGCCCCTACCCAGGCCTTCCACAGCCCCTACCCAGGCCTTCCACAGCCCCTACCCAGACCTTCCACAGCCCCTACCCAGGCCTTCCACAGCCCCTACCCAGACCTTCCACAGCCCCTACCCAGCCCTTCCACAGCCCCTACCCAGACCTTCCACAGCCCCTACCCAGCCCTTCCACAGCCCCTACCCAGACCTTCCACAGCCCCTACCCAGACCTTCCACAGCCCCTACCCAGACTTTCCACAGCCCCTACCCAGACCTTCCACAGCCCCTACCCAGACCTTCCACAGCCCCTACCCAGACCTTCCACAGACCATACCCAGACCTTCCACAGCCCCTACCCAGACCTTCCACAACCCCTACCCAGACCTTCCACAGACCATACCCAGACCTTCCACAGCCCCTACCCAGACCTTCCACAGACCATACCCAGACCTTCCACAGCCCCTACCCAGACCTTCCACAGCCCCTACCCAGACCTTCCACAGCCCATACCCAGACCTTCCACAGCCCCTATCCAGACCTTCCACAACCCCTTCCCAGACCTTCCACAGACCATACCCAGACCTTCCACAGCCCCTACCCAGACCTTCCACAGCCCCTACCCAGACCTTCCACAGCCCCTACCCAGACCTTCCACAGCCCCTACCCAGAACTTCCACAGACCATACTACAGACCTTCCACAGCCCCTACTCAGACCTTCCACAGCCCCTACCCAGACCTTCCACAGCCCCTACCCAGGCCTTCCACAGACCATACTACAGACCTTCCACAGCCCCTACCCAGACCTTCCACAGCCCCTACCCAGACCTTCCACAGACCATACCACAGACCTTCCACAGCCCCTACCCAGACCTTCCACAGCCCCTACCCAGACCTTCCACAGACCATACCACAGACCCTACCCGGGGCGTCTGTCTCAATGAGATAGGGTGTAGTTCACTTCTGTACGAGGAAAGGACATTTGCGTTCAACAATGGGGCACACACACACACACACACACACACAGTAGCCCTACAGTACAGTACAGTACAGCACCAACTGGCTCCAAGTCTAAGTAAGGGGAAATATTACAGTTTAATGGAAGCCCTGGTGATTCATCACTGCAAGGAAGGTCAATCTAATTAGGCTGTTTGAAAATTGGATTTCCACAAGTCTTTGGGGACACTGTGTTATATACTGTACAGTACACTGTCACTGTAGGCAATACTAATCACTGCGGTAGATTACATTACATTCTGGAATATTGCTAAGCATAAATATTAAAAACCACAAATATCAGAAAAGAAGCACAGCGAAAATGTAGGCCTATCATTTGGATTATGACCATTTAAAAAAAAACGTAAATATCAGATAGGAAGCACACTCAAAATGTAGGCTATCATCTCCCTTATTGTGGGGGTTTGGGGGAGATGGACTATCCATCTATGAAAGCGGTAGAGTATAATCAATGGGAGGATTACTAAAAGGATGTAATGGATATAATCTAATTGGTAGCCATTCTACTGGTTTAGAGTCATGCTCCAGTCTGAGTGCTGCCCATGGTTTGGATCATGGATGTCCCCTCACATTGACTATACATAGTGGACCAGACCAATGATCTTATAAGACATTGAAAGGGAAAATGTAATGTGGATTGGACTAAACTAAAGGCTTTTAGGGAAAATTACGTCAAAAGGAATCAACATGAACAGCGTAGGGAAGTAGTTGCTGTCTGAGGGAAGATCTGTCTTGTTCTCTGTGACTGGTATGATGGAAGGCCATTGTCTCCCCTCTAGTGCCCTTCAGTGCATATTGACCATGGCCACATATTATTAAATCAGTGTGTGTGTGTGTGTGTGTGTGTGTGTGTGTGTGTGTGTGTGTGTGTGTGTGTGTGTGTGTGTGTGTGTGTGTGTGTGTGGTTAGTAAGTCCTACCTGAGGAGAGGCTGGAAGATCACTGTGATGTTCCTGGCTCCAGGTTTACACACAAACTTCATCTCTCCTCCTTCGATCAGGTTATCATCTGCACCACCTGGAATGAGAGGAGGGAAACAGAGAAAGACTGAGACAAAGAGACAGACAGAAGGAGTAACACAGTCCTTTAACGTGGTGAGTAAACAGAGTCCTCCATCAAGGTCAACACAGACGCAATCAATCGTCAGATTCACCCAAAGCATCCCCATTGAGAGTATATTAGACCTAGTTAAAATCTATTCAAAATGGCCGCCACATGTTGCTAAAATACAATGTTTCTACAGGTCCCCGTGTTGGGTTATCAGGCAAAGAATAAAGCCATCATCTTCCATTATTAAGACATCATCCTATCAGCAGTCAGCACAGCCAGACTCAGACACTCACTGGACCCTTCCAACGACTCCCACATCCATGCCCCCGCGCTAGTGGGGGCATGGGTGAACCCCTCGGTGAACCCCTCGGCTAACAGGGTTAATCAGAAAATCATTGGTGTGTAACTCACTCCGACCTGGGGGTGGCGTGAGAGGGTTGGCGAGAGAGGGTGGGCGAGAGAGGTTGGGTGAGAGGGGGGGAGTGGGTGAGAGGGGGGGGGGGGGCGAGAGAGGTTGGGTGAGAGGGGGAGGACGAGAGAGGGTGGGTGAGAGGGGGGGCGAGAGAGGGTGGGCGAGAGAGGGTGGGCGAGAGAGGGTGGGTGGGTGAGATGGGGGGGCGAGAGAGGGTGGGTGAGATGGGGGGTGAGAGAGGTTGGGCGAGGGGGGGTTAAAGGCGGCCGATCAAGCATCAACTACACCACAGATCCTCATTACGTCCAGTCAACCTGAAGTAGTCAATATAATTGACATAGAAGGAATTGCGGACCATTGTCGATAAAAAAACAAAGTCGTCAAACGGTGTCCCATGCAGGCCCCGGTGGATCGATGAATATAAATAACGGAGAGGTGAGGATCGACAGTGGCGTTGCTCCCCCTCCCCCACAGTGCACAGGGACACTGTTATTCATTAAAATTTCACACATCGCTTTTTAACCACTGGAGAGGGTTGTCAGTTGTCTTTCAGCTTTGGCTTGACAGTATTTTATCTGTCCCTCGCAGCGCAGTGGCTTGGAGTCTAGAGGACACTGGTTAATAGTGGATTCTCGTGGCTAGCATTCTGAACAGTTTCCCCCATTGCTTCTAACTGGGATGTGCTTTAACATAAACACTGTACTTGGTGTGGTGCTGCACATTCCAGAGATACATTGGGCTGATATAATCATGGATATGGGGTCTGGGAGTTTGTTGGCGTGTGTGTGTGCGTTTTGCGTGCGTGCTTGTGTGGTGTGTGTATCTGTGTCTTACAATGGAGGGTGATATCAGTTTCAATTGGTATTTCAATCTAAACTAGACCTCTGAGTCTATATTACAACAGACAGACAACGCCCACTGATGGTGTTGAAGCCAGTCTCCAGTCAGTTTTACCTGCATTGATGGTGTTGAAGCCAGTCTCCAGTCAGCTTTACCTGCATTGATGGTGTTGAAGCCAGTCTCCAGTCAGTTTTACCTGCATTGATGGTGTTGAAGCCAGTCTCCAGTCAGCTTTACCTGTATTGATGGTGTTGAAGCCAGTCTCCAGTCAGCTTTACCTGTATTGATGGTGTTGAAGCCAGTCTCCAGTCAGCTTTACCTGCATTGATGGTGTTGAAGCCAGTCTCCAGTCAGTTTTACCTGCATTGATGGTGTTGAAGCCAGTCTCCAGTCAGCTTTACCTGCATTGATGGTGTTGAAGCCAGTCTCCAGTCAGCTTTACCTGCATTGATGGTGTTGAAGCCAGTCTCCAGTCAGCTTTACCTGCATTGATGGTGTTGAAGCCAGTCTCCAGTCAGCTTTACCTGCATTGATGGTGTTGAAGCCAGTCTCCAGTCAGCTTTACCTGCATTGATGGTGTTGAAGCCAGTCTCCAGTCAGCTTTACCTGCATTGATGGTGTTGAAGCCAGTCTCCAGTCAGCTTTACCTGTATTGATGGTGTTGAAGCCAGTCTCCAGTCAGCTTTACCTGCATTGATGGTGTTGAAGCCAGTCTCCAGTCAGCTTTACCTGCATTGATGGTGTTGAAGCCAGTCTCCAGTCAGCTTTACCTGCATTGATGGTGTTGAAGCCAGTCTCCAGTCAGCTTTACCTGTATTGATGGTGATGAAGCCAGTCTCCAGTCAGCTTTACCTGTATTGATGGTGTTGAAGCCAGTCTCCAGTCAGCTTTACCTGCATTGATGGTGTTGAAGCCAGTCTCCAGTCAGCTTTACCTGCATTGATGGTGTTGAAGCCAGTCTCCAGTCAGCTTTACCTGCATTGATGGTGTTGAAGCCAGTCTCCAGTCAGCTTTACCTGCATTGATGGTGTTGAAGCCAGTCTCCAGTCAGCTTTACCTGCATTGATGGTGTTGAAGCCAGTCTCCAGTCAGCTTTACCTGTATTGATGGTGATGAAGCCAGTCTCCAGTCAGCTTTACCTGTATTGATGGTGATTGAAGCCAGTCTCCAGTCAGCTTTACCTGTATTGATGGTGTTGAAGCCAGTCTCCAGTCAGCTTTACCTGTATAACCCTGCATTCAAATGTACATCATAACATTGTTCCCTCAGCCTCCTGACTCTCTGATAGTTGTAATGAAACCCGCTCCATTGTAAAGAACGGAGACAACTCCTCTCTCATCCCCATCCATCCATCCCCTTTTCTCATTACAAAGAAGAGATGCTTTCATTCCATTCAAAAGCTTTTAGACTACATTTTCTCTGCTGTTTCCATGAAAATTAATTTGTGTGGGAACGGCTTCTTGTTGCTAAGTGGAAAGAGTGCCCAGGTTCTAATTCTCTCTCTCCCTCCATCCATACTTTTCTGCCGATTCAATTAAGACTCAAATACGCCCCCAAGACAAAGCTGCTGCCACACACTCACACCAGGCACAGCAAGAGTGAGAGAGTGAGAGAGAGTGAGAGAGTGAGAGAGAAAGTCAACTTCTGTTCTGTAATCATGAACTTTCTAACAAACAGACATGTAACGCAAACTTACACACACATGATAACTCCTCCGAGTACCACAGTCATAGAGGATCTAGTATTGTTTGCCAACACTGAATTCACTCCAAGTATGGTTTCCATCAGAATGCCCGCCTAAATATGCAACAACGTGTGTACTTTCCGATTATGGTGACAAATGTAATTTCCTGCTCTAAACATCTGCATCAGTGTCAGACAAAAGAGGCATGGAGCGACCCCAATGGTCCTTAGAG